>NW_007247031.1:36455-93706 GCF_000164805.1 Carlito syrichta | reverse complement strand
TAAAGGCAATCATTGATTAAGTTTTCATGGATTAAGGTTTCTGGTGGGTGGGGGATACCCATCCCACATCGGACTTTGCGTATAAAAGATCCGTTGTAATTCCCAATAACACACATTGTTTCTGCACTAGACCAGAGTCCAGTCTCTTTCTTTCTCTCTCTCTCTTTCTTTCTCTCTTCTTCCCCCCAATCACCGATGCCGTCTCCACCTTTGAGGTACCCTGAACCGACTGGAGCTGGACACTGGCAAGTGGTGCCCAACATGGGGCCTCAAGGTAAGCTTTCTTTTTCATTTTCGTGATGGATAGGACCCCTCTGTAGAGACAGGCAGAGCAAGGAAGGGTGAGCAGTTTAAGAGCCATGGCAGAATCATGGGCCAGAGTGAGTTTGTTCATAAGTATTCTGATGTCTATTAGCATTTTGTACATATTGTCTGATAGAGGAACTGGTTGTCTTGACTCTTGCATTTTGTACGCCCTAGCTTTATGGAATATTATCCGGGATGTTTTTTACCTACAGTACGATTCCTCCAAAATTCTGGCCAAAAATAAAGACACTCCCCTGCTGGCTGTAGCCTTGGCGCCTCCTTTAGATGATGAATTTTTCCTTAAGGAGGAAATGGAGGAGGTGATTGGGTATCATAAGCAAAAAAAATCTTGCTATATGTTGCCAAGGCACCTCCTCCCATACCCTTTACTAGAAATAAGGTGAAAACACCAAAATTCACACCTGGGGATGTATCTCCAGCTAATGTAGGTATGTAGGGAGCCAGAAAAAAGGCAGAAGAAGAGGGAGATTTTACCTTGTCTTCTTGCTTTCAAGTAATTTGTATGGAAGAAGGCACAGTAAACGAGGCACCTCACTGGGAGCCACTACCATGTAAATTAAGGAACTTAAAGAGGCTTGTACTCAGTATGGTCCTACGGCTCCTTGTACTATTACTATTATGGGACAATTTGCCACTCAGTGGATGACATTGCAAGATTGGTGACAACTTGCTAAAAGCTATTTGTCAGGGGGAGCCTATTTACTATGGGAAACTGAATTTGAAGATCAGGTAAAGATCCAGAAGGCTGCTAACGAGCAGAGGGATCCTAATCAGTTTCATATTTCTAGCAATATGCTGTTAGGAAGAGGACTATATGAGTCAGTAGACAGTCAACTAATCTTACCCAAGGAAGTTTTACTCCAGGTAAATTCTTGTGCAAGTGAGGCTTGGAAGAAGTTACCTATTAATTCTACTCAGACTATGTCACTATCTGATCTTAAGCAGAAAACATATGAAACTTACGAAGAGTTTCTCTCTAGACTTACAACAGCAGTAAATAGAATAATCTCTAATGCAGAAGAGCAAATATCCTTATTAAGCAGTTGGCTTTCGAGAATGCTAAAAGTACTTGCCAAGCTATGATTAGACCGATTAGAAGAACAGGACAATTAACTAATTACATCAGGCAGTGTGCTGATATTAACCCTGCCTTTATGCAGGGTATGGCAATAGCTGCCACCTTGAAGGGAGAAACTTATGCACAATTTGTGCAGGGAATGCAAAATGGTAACAATAGATCAAAAAACAGCTTGGTTTTAACTTGTTATAACTGTGGGCAGCCTGGCCATATTAGTAGGAACTGCCCAGCTAAACAAGGGTTTCAGGAAACTCTGATGCAACACCCTAATGAGAGCTCTCAACCAAAGTCTCTGTGTCCTAGGTATCAGAGAGGATTTCATTGGGTTAGGAATTGCAAATCCAAATTTCATAAAAATGGCACTTATTAACTAAACAAGAATCTACGGTGCCAATACCGGGAAATAGGCCGAGGGGCCAGCCCCAGCCCCAAGTAACAATAGGGGAGGCTTCCAGCATGAACCTATTTGCTCCCTTTGTCCCATCTCAGAACTCATCAGAGCCACCCCAGGGAGCACAGGACTGTAACTCCATTCCTCCACCACAACAATATTAACTCCAGGTGTTCCAGTTACCCCAATTCCAATGGGAGTGAAGGGCCCTCTCCCGGATGGAATAATGGATATAATATTAGGAAGAAGTTCCTTGTCTCTACAAGGAGTTTCTGTGATTCCTGGAGTGGTGGACTCTGACTACACAGGGAAAATCAGGTACTTGTTGCTCCCCCTAGCAAAACCGTACAATTTCATGAAGGTCAGAGAATAGCTCAGTTACTACTCTTACCCTATCATAAAATGGGCAAGTCTCTAACTGATAAGCCCAGGGGTGACTCTGGATTTGGCTCAAGCAATTTCGCTTTCTGGGTTCAGGAAATTACTAACTCTAGACCTCGAAAAGATTTATATATTCATGGAGTTAAAATTAAAGGTCTGCTAGATACAGGGGGTGATGTTTCTTGTATTGCTGGGAAAGACTGGCCATCTTCCTGGCCAACACAAGTAGCCCCATCAGGACTCATTGGTATTGGTTGAGCACCCACTGTAGCCAAAAGTTCTCAAATCTTAAATTGGACAAATAATGAAACTTCAGGAACCGTTTGTCCCTACATCATTCCTTCCATCCCCATTACATTTTGGGGATGCAATATTCTTGCTCAAATGGGCATGCTGCTGTATAGTCCAGATGACAAGGTGTCAGCACAAATGCTACAAGAAGGATGCGATCCCCTAAAGAGGCTTGGAAGGAACAGACAGGTCATAAAAGGACCTGTTCAGGTTACAGAGAGGAAAGACCAGTCTGGTATTTACTTTTCAAATTTGTCCTAGGGGCCATTGTTCCTGAGGCTGCTGATCCTATTACCTGGAAAGATGATAAACTAGTTTGGGTGGAACAATGGCCCATGCCCTCAGAGAAACTTAAGGCAGCAAGAGAATTAGTTCAAAAGCAGTTGGAAGCTGACCATATAGAGCCTTCTACCAGTCCTTGGAATACTCCTATATTTGTTATAAAAAATAATTCTTGAAAATGGAGACTTTTACAGGATCTAAGAGCCATTAATGCCACCATGGAGGCTATGGGTGCATTGCTGCCATCTCCAGTTGCTATTCCTGCTGATTATAACATCATAATGATTGATCTACAGGATTGTTTTTTTTCTATACCTTTAAATTCTCAACACTGTAAAAGATTCGCATTTAGTTTACCTTCTCATAATTTAAAGCAGCCATTCCAGAGATATCAATGGAAGGTCCTGTCACAAGGTATGAAAAGCAGCCCTACCTTGTGCCAGAGGTTTGTAGATGCAGCCTTGCAGGATATAAGAAACCAATATCCTAATCTTTATTTAATTCATTACATGGATGATATTTTATTGGCTCATGCAGATCGTGCTCACTTGCATAACGTTTTGAATGAAACAGTAACAGCATTGGCTAATTGTGGTTTGAAAATTTCTCCTGAAAAAATTCAAACCAACTCACCCTTTACTTATCTTGGCTGAGTGTTAAACTCTCAAACTGTGAGTCATCAACCTCTACAATTAAGGAAGAATCATTTGGTTACCTTAAATGATTTTCCAAAATTATTAGGAGATATTAATTGGCTGAGACCTTATTTACATGTCACTACTGCAGATTTAAAGCCTATTTTTGATATACTGCAGGGGGATCCCTCTCCCACTTCTAAAAGAGTCTTAACACTCAAGGCAAAAGAGGCCTTAACTCTCGTGGAAAAGGCCATTGAGTCCCAAAGGGTGAAAAGGGTAAGTTATGATATATCATGGGAATTAATTGTGTTGGCTACTTCTCATACCCCAACAGGGTGCTTGTGGCAGGAAGGACCTATGGAATGGTTACATTTACTGGTTTCCTCTAAAAAAGTTTTAGCATCTTATCCGTACTTAGTAGCTTTGCTAATAATCAAAGGAAGACAGAGGAGCGTGGAATTGTTTGGAAAAGATGTGGATAATATCATCATCCCATATGACAAAACTCAGTTTCAAACCTTGTTGCAAACTAATGATGATTGGCAAGTGGCTTTGATTGATTTTAGAGGACAAATTTTTGTTTCATTTGTCTAGAAATCCACTGTTGCAGTTTGTTAAATGTAATCCTATAATTATTCCTCGTGCATGTTCCTTAGTTCCCCTCGAGGGAGCAGTATTTGTTCTTACTGATGGCTCTTCTAATGGTAAAGCAGTGGCAGTAATTAATGACAAACCTCATGTTTTAAGTACTTCAGAGACTTCAGCACAAAAAACAGAATTAAGAGCTGTCTTATATGCCTTACAGCTCTAAAAGACAAGAGATTTAACTTGTACACTGATTCTCATTATGTTCAAGGGCTATTTCCTCATATTGAGACAGCAACTATTCCTGTTAGTAAAACCACAATTTTGGAGTGCTCATACAACTGCAACAATTGATTCATGTTAGAAAAGAGCAATTTTTTGTTGGTCATGTCAGATCTCATTCCAGCCTTCTGGGACCCCTTCATTAGGGTAATCAATTGGCTGATAATTTAACAAAACCTGCCATCTATGCAACTTTGGAGACAGAGGCAGTCACTCAAGCTCAACTATCTCATAATATTCATCATCAAAATGCTACTGCTTTACGTTATGAATTTCAGATACCTAGGGAAGCAGCAAGGAAGATTGTCAAGAATTGTCCAGCATGTCCTACTTTTGTTAATGTTCCAGCAAGAGTTAATCCATGAGGATTAAAACCTAATATATTATGACAAATGGATGTAACTCATGTACCTACATTTGGAAAATTGTCTTATGTGCATGTTACTGTGGATACGTTTTCTCATGTTATTTTAGCCTCAGCAAGAACTGGAGTAGCTTACAAGGACGTAGTGCAACATTTATTTTTTTGTTTCTCACAATTAGGTATGCCAAAACAACTTAAGACTGACAATGGTCCTGCATATATATCAAAATCTTTTCAACAGTTTTGTTCTCAATTTAATATTTTTCATTCCACAGGAAGTCTTTATAACCCACAGGGTCAAGCCATAGTTGAAAGAGCTCATCAAACTTTAAGAAATCAAATACATAAATTACAAGGGGGGGGGGTTTAGGTATAGTTCTCCTCATCATGTTTTAAATCATGCTTTATTTTTTATAAACCATTTAAATTTAGATTCTTCAGGCAATTCAGCTATGGCTAGACACTGGAACCCAGAAGGAAATGTTAAACCTATGGTAAAATGGAAGGATCTTCTCACAGGCCAACGGAGAGGGCCTGATATATTACTAACCAGTGGGAGAGAATATGCTTGCATATTTCCACAGGATGCGTCAACTCCTGTTTGGATTCCTGATCGATCCATTCAAAATGCCCCCACTAACCCAAAGACTGAGACGGGTGGCATGAATCCTGTTGAATCAAAGGAATAGACTAGAGAAAAATATAAACAAAATAAGGGCTTTCACTTCCTTTGTCCTCTCATATTCCTCCTACAACTCAAATTCCTGCCTTCCCTACTACTCTTGTTTCTTGTAATCTGTTCTGTGAGTCCCTTTGCCTTTATCTGGGAAAGAAGGGCAGGTGTCTACAGCTGTGGTGCCTAGCTCTGACTTTCAGTCTTTCTCTTTTACCTTTGGAGAAGGGGCAGGTTCCAAAGGCCATGGCACCTGATCCCAGCCTCCAGTCTTTCTCTTTTCCCTTTGGAGAAGGGGTGGATGCCAAAGGCCACGGCACTTAACCCCAACCTCCAGACTTCTCGCCCCCGCCACATGTCTCTTCTCAAGGGGTGGCTCAGACAAAAGGATGTTAAAAATTCTTCTTTGTTGTCTTCTTATGATAAATTTCTCTCAAGTTCAACTTTCCCAGACAGAAGTAAAGGAATCATATAAGTGAATCTTGTTAGCTAACTACAAAATAGGTGTTAATAAGCAGACTAGACTGGAAGGACAAGTTCTTTTGGATGTATTTTATCTCTCAGTCAGCACTGGCACAACCTCCAAAAATTAGAAAAGGGCCCACAAACCCCTCAACTATAACTATTGGACACAGTCTTTAAAGTCTTTTAACAACTGGGAGGAGAAAAGAATGCAGGACCAAAAACATAAGATAAACTTACTGTGTGTAGTCTGAGACATTGAGGTGGGAGAAGAGCTCACTATCTGCTACCTGGATATGCTGATGATCAGTGAGGAGCGCTGGAAGCAGCTGAGGGACCAATGCTGCTTTTGTGTGACTGTATCTGATGCCAAACCCAGGACAAGGTGATCTGCAACTCTTTCACCACCTGTACTGCAGAGATGCAGGAAGTGGGTGTTGGCCTGTATCCTAGTATGTCTTTGCTCAATCACAGCTGTGACCCTAACTGTTCCGTTGTGTTTAATGGACACTACCTCTCAGCTTACCTGTTTGCCCCTTCAATTATATGGAAAAGGACTGGTAACTCATCCAGTGAGATACTGGCTTCTTGAAATGGAGAGACAGTGCTTATAACTCTAAGGTGGACTATACTGTACCTGGTGAAAGACTATATATTAGTGACTGGGGTTTTATTGGCTCTATGCTTGCTGCAACTAGAAGGCACTCCAATGAATGGGTACCAGACAAGCCATTCAACCTCATTTGTGGAGAGCCCTCACAGCCCTTCAACCAGTCAGCCTGTCTAGGCCTGTTGTACAAACTCAGTAGTACCACATTAGGGATGCTTGCAGTTCTCTTACGTGTTTTTAGAATGAAATAAGTACGAAGTTGTTAAAATTGAGTATCATAGCAATGTTTATAAGGTGTCTTGTACTGGGTGTATTTTTAACTAATTGTTTAACTAATGCCTTTTACGAAGGTTTTGTTATTCTTGAGCCATCTTATTTGATGATTCTTGTATAATTGTTCTCATTGGTATGATGCATATGGTTTACAGATATCGTATGAGGCTAATGCTCTTTTAGAAAGACAGGAAAGATTTTTGGCTACTTTTAATTTTAGGAGTTACAGCTTTAATAGCTACTTTTGAGCTGTAGCATTATCTAGGGAAGTTCATACAACTATGTTTGCTGATCGGCTGTCTAAAAACATTGCTATTGCCATAACTATTCAGGAAATCATAGACCAGAAGTTGGAAAGTAAGGTTAGTGCTTTGGAGGAAGGAGTTTTAGCAGTAGGGCAAGAACTTGTGACTTTAAAAAAGAAATTGGCTCTCTAATGTCACTCTGAGTTTAAATCTGTGCATACTTGGGACAAAGTAACTTGGAATTCGGAACCATTCAGACCTGAGTATAGACCTTACTAAATTACATCAAGAAATTCAGGCATCATTTGCTAATCAAAAATCATTAATATCTATACTCATCAATGTGGGCATTTGTGGAGCAGTGATTCTTTTACTGCTGTGTTTACTCCCAGTCATCTTCAGAGTGCTAAAGAAGAGTCAGCTCAATATGGAGTTTCATGGTTTCATGCAAAAAAATAAAAAAGGGGGAGATGTTGGGAGCCAGCCATGGAGGCCCACTGAGCATTCGGGATCAGTAAGGGCCATTGACCCTGAGATCACTAGGATGCGTTCAGGAGCTATTTGACCCCATTTCCTCCCCCTTTCTACTCAGCACTAACCAGATTAAGCTCCTGTGAGCTCAAAACATAAAAACTCTGAGACCAGGATGAACACAAGCTAACTTTAGAAGCTCATTGCTCCCATTCTTCTGCCAATTGTTTTTGGCTTTCACACAACTTATAATTCAAACTCGTGTCACATCTAAGAGTTTTAGTATTGGTCACAGGCTTCTGGGTCATGACCTTAGGATTTATTGAAAGTGTAAATTGTAGAATATAGTTTTAGAAGACATCCATTTTGTTGAAAGAATGCAGCTGGGTTACTTGCAGGTAGCCCACTGTGAACTTTGGACTGGGCCACATTCCAAACATTCTGGGATGGGCCACTTTCATTTGTAAAGTAAATACTTAAGCTTCTATAGAATCATTTGACTTGGCATAAATCAGTCAGCTTAGGATGAAAAAGGTTTATAGAATATGTCAGTCACAGATTAGGTTATCCTTTGTTATGGGATTTTAAGATTATCATAGGAAAAGGGTTTAATGGCAATCATTGATTAAGTTTTCATGGATTACGGTTTCTGGTAGGTGGGGGATGCCCCTCCCACATCTGACTTTGTGTGTGAAAGACCTGTTGTAATTCCCAATAACACACATAACTTCTGCACTAGACCAGAGTCCAGTTTCTTTCTTTCTCTTTCTCTCTTTCTTTCTCTTTTCTTCCCCCCAATCACTGATGCTGTCTCCACCTTTGAGGTACCCTGAACCCGGCTGGAGCTGGACACTGGCAGAAGACATAATTGTCATAGAAAAAAATCAATAAAACAAAAAACTGATTCTTTGAAAGGATAAATAAGATCGAGAGACCCCTAGTCAGACTGAACAACAAAAAGAGAGAAAAAAACCCACATAAACACAATCAGAAATGCAAAAGATAAAATCACTGAAGAAATACAAAAAATTATCAGAGATTACTATGCACACCAGCATGGAAACAAACTTGAAATCCTAAATGAAATAGAAGACATTCTGACATCACACAATCTCCCAAGGTTGAAACAAGAAGAAACTGAGACCCTAAATAGCTCAATAACCATCCAGGAAATCAACTGTATCATAAGAAAATTACCCACAAAAAAAGTCCTGACCAGACGACTTTCCAGTAAAGTTCTACAAAACATAAAAGGAGGAGCTGATACTATCCTATTGAAAGTATTCCAAGTAACTAAGAAAGTCAGAACTCTCCCCAAATCATTTTATGAAACTACCATCACATTGATACCCAAACTGGGTAAAAATCCAACAAAGAAAGAGAACTACAGTTCAATATCCCTGATAAACACAGGTGCAAAAATACTCAACAAAATTCTAGCAAATCAGTTCCAACAACACATCTCAAAAATCATCCACATGACCAAGTAGGTTTCATCCTCAAGATGTAGAGCTGGTTCAACATTCACAAGACCATAAATGTAATTAAATACATCAACAGATATAAAAATAGGAATCACAAGATTATATCCCTAGACGCAGAAAAAGATTTTGATAAAATCCAGGATCCTATTGTGATAAAAACCCTTGAACATCTAGACATAGAGGGAACATTCCTCAAAATTGTAGGAGCTGTCTATAATAAACACACAGCAAACATATTGCTAAATGGAGACAAATTGAAAGCAGTCTCCTAAAAACTGGAACAAGACAAGGCTGACCACTCTCACCTCTCCTGTTGGAAGTCCTACCCCAAGCAATCAGACAAGAGAAGAAAATCAGGGGTATCCATATAGGAAAAGAGGAAGTCAAGTTATCCCTCTTTGCTTACAATATACTTCTATACCTCAAAAATCCTAGAATATCTGTCAAAAACCTTCTTGCACTGAAAAAGGACTTTGGCAAAGTCTCAGGTACACAATAAGTAGACCAAAAGACAGTCATATTTTTGTACACCTACAACAAACAGCAGAGAACCAAACAAAAAGCACAAGCCCATTCACAATAACAATAAAAAAGATGAAATACCTCGGCATCTTCCTAACCAGAAAAGTGAAAGACCTTTACAATGAAAACTGACAACACACAGCTCAAGGAAATCAAAGATGACACAAACAAAAGGAAAAAGATTCCATGCTCATGAAATGGAAGAATCCACATTGTTATGATGCCCTTCCTTAATTAAATACATCAACAGATGTCAAAACAAAAACCACATGATTATATCATTAGATGCAGAAAAAGCTTTTGATAAAATCCAGCACCGCTTCTTGATAAAAACTCTTGAACATCTAGGCATACGTGGAACATGCCTCAAAATAGTAAAAGCCATCTATGAGAAACCCACAGCCAGCATACTCCTAAATGGACAAAAATTGGAACCATTTCCCCTGAAAACTGGAACAAGACAAAGGTGACCACTCTCACCCCTCCTGTTTGATATAGTATTGGAAGTCCTGGCTAGAGCAATCAGAGAAGAGAAGGCAATCAGTATCCAAATAGGAAAAGAGGAAGTCAAGTTATCTCTCTTTGCAGATGGCATGATTGTTTACCTTGAAAACCCTAAAGAATCTGTCAAAAACCTCCTTACACTGATAAAGGACTTTGGCAAAGTCTCAGGATATAATATAAATGTGCAAAAGACAATCGCATTCCTTTACACCAATAATAAACAAACAGAAATCCAAATAAAAACCACAATTTCATTCACAATAGCCACAAAAAAAAGAAAAGAAAAGAAATACCTCAGTATCTGCCTAACTAGAAATGTGAAAGACCTTTACAATGAAAACTACAAAACACTGCTCAAAGAAATGAAAGATGACACAACAAGTGAAAAAATATCCCATGATCATGGATTGGAAGAATCAACATTGTGAAGATGTCCATCCTACCTAAGGCAATCTATAGATTTAATGCAATACCCATCAAATTACCAGCAACATTCTTCTCGGACTTTGAAAAAACAATACAGGAATTCATATGGAAACACAAATGACCAAGAATAGCCAGAACAATCCTCAGCCAAAAAACCCACAAAAAACAAAAACAAAAAACAAAGCAGGTGGTATCACATTACCAGACTTCAAACTTTACTATAAAGCTACAATCATCAAAACAGCTTGGTATTGGTACAGGAACAGGCATGTAGACCAATGGAATAGAATTGAGATTCCAGAAGCAAAACCTCAATTTCTCAACCAACTCATCTTCGACAAAGCCTCCACCACCTACCACTGGGTAGAGGAGAACCTATTCAGTAAATGGTGCTGGGAAAACTGGCTGACCGCATGCAGAAGACTCAAACAAGACCCTTATCTATCCCCATACACAAAAATTAACTCTAAATGGATTAGAGACCAAAATGTAAAATCTCAAACCATAAGAACCTTAGAAAATGCAGGAGACACCCTTATCGAAATTGGAACTGGCATCCAATTCCTGAACAAAATCTGAAACCCACAGGCCATATGAGATAAGATAGACAAGTGGGACCTCATTAAACTGACAAGCTTCTGCAAAGCCAAAGAAACCACCAAGAAAGCAGGGAGACAGCCCACAGACTGGTAATAAGTATTTGTCAACTCCAGGTCTGACAAAGGCTTAACATCTTGGATCTACAAGGAACTCAAACATGCTGAAAAGAAAAAAACAAACAACCCCATTATAAAGTGGGCAAAAGATATGAACAGACACTTCTCAAAGGAAGACATCCGAGCAGCCAACAGACACATGAGGAAATGTTCAGCCTCACTAATCATCAAGGAGATGCAAATTAAAACTACACTGAGATACCACCTAACTCCAGTCAGAATGGCAATTTTCAATAACTCAAAAAATAACAGTTGCTGGAGAGTGTGTGGGGAAAAGGGAACACTTCTACACTGTTGGTGGGGGTGCAAACTAGTCCAACCTCTGTGGAAAGTAGTGTGGTGATTCCTAAAAGCTCTAAATATCAACCTTCTATATGACCCTGCAATCCCCCTACTGGGAATATATGCAGGGGTCCAGCCCCACAAGGGTCATGAAATTTCCTGAAGGAGACATGGATAGGTGAAGGATGAAAATATTATACTCGGACACCTGCTTCCTGAACAGATGACAATTTAATGTTAGTTAACACAGGGCTTTTATACCATTCATAAAGGGGCAAGACAAAGAACATTCCTTCACGTACATATGCTTTAAAAGTTACCATCTAGTGGTCTTGGCAACAAACAAACCAAGATCCCTATAAACATTCAGACAATGAGTATTATTCATAAAGCCAACAATGATACTTTTAGTCCAAAGTCCCGAATTACAGTCCTTGAAATGTCTCAAGAAAGTTTCTAAGTGTACATTTCTTCATGTGTCAGGAGTTTTCCCATCTTAGGCTTCTATGACCTTCAGAGTCTTGTAATCACCTCCCTTGTCCAGATGTCCTTGTTACTTTTCTCTTATCCTGCAGTGCTTGTTTCTAAGGAGGACTCAAAAGAAGCTTTTAGTAATGTTTCCCAGGCCCCCAAGGGTGCTTTCTGTCTTTAGCTAATCTACCATAAAAGTGTCTGATTAGTATATTATGAGTTCAGTGAAAACCCACTTTATAAATGTTAACTTGGAGTTTTAACTATTGAATTAAGTAAAAACCTTAACGATTAATCTTTATGCTAAGTCAGTGAAAACAGTGTTATAAATCACCTACATAACTTCTAGATAAGTGTTAGAACTTATAATGAGTTCATAATGAACCTACTATAAACTTGTGCTTCTAAAAAACCTTATGTCTGAACCCTAAACTACATAATTCTAAATCAAATAAGGAGTGAATACACTTGTATTATTTATTACTTAAGCAATATCTAGTAACTTATAACCAAGTGAAAGAAAGCATTCTTGATGTGCTTCAGAGTTTAACCCTTGCATATGTTAGAAAAGGTCAAATGGCATAGTGGGAAAATGGAAAAATGAACCATGACATTTCCAGGTTAGCTGTGAGTACTTCACATAAACATGCCATTTTCTTCTTCCACGACTGCACAGAATTTCTTCAGCTGTACCAACAACAAAGATGGAAGACAGAAGGGCCTCAGCTGCCCGGACTCGCTTTGCGGCCGGGGGTCCTCAGCGCACCTGGACTTTGTCAATCAGGCGGGCCTCCAAGGCTGGCTCCCAACAAATATACCCTGAAGAACTCAAATCACTCTATCAAAAAGATAACTGCACACGAATGTTTATTGCAGCATTGTTCACAGTAGCAAGAACCTGGAACCAACCATGCTGTCCATCAAAAGAAGATTGGATTAAAAAAAATGTGGTACATATACATGATGGAATACTAGGCAACCATAAAAAAGAACAAAATCATGAATTTCGTAGCAACCTGGATGGAACTAGAGTCTATTATACTGAGTGATCTCTCATAGATCTGAGTATAACATGCTCTCACTCATATATTGGACCTTGAACATCTACCATAGTACTATAAAAAAAGGACTGACAGTGGTGGGAAATTATGGGGGGGTAGGGAGGGGAAGGGAGGTGGGAGTAACGTAGTCAATATCTGTCTGGGGATGGGTAGACACCCCTTATTAACAAGGGTGCCTGAACGATGCACATTTGTATACCTAACCCTTAACTGTACCCCACAATTTTATAATAAAAAATATGTTCAAAAAAAGATTACCATCCTACACAAGGCAATCTACAGATTTAACACAATACCCACTAAATCAACAGCATCATTCTTCTCAGACCTGAAAATGACAGTAAAGAAATTCATATGGAAACATAAATGACCTGATTAGCCAAAACAATACTCCACAAAATAAACAAAGTGAGAAGTATCATACTTCCACACTTTAAAATTTATTATAAGGGTACAGTAATCAAAACAGCCTGGTATTGGTACAAGAACAGACATATAGACCAATGGATCAGGATGGAGATTCCAAAAGCAAAACCTCAATTCCTCAACCAACTCATCTTTGACAAAACCTTCACTAACAATGACTAGGGAGAGGAGAACCTATTCAGTAAATGATGCTGGGGAAACTGGCTGACCACATGCAGAAGATTTAAACAAGACCACTACCTACCACCACACACAAAAATCAACCTATAAGAACCTTAGAAAATGCAGGAGACACCCTGATGAAAATTGGAACTGGCAACCCATTCCTGATTAAAACCCCAAATACCTATGACATAAGAGATAAGATAGAAAAGTGGGACCTAATCAAACTGAAAACCTTCTGCAAAGCAAAAGAAACCATCATGAGAGTGGGGAGACAGCATACAGAATGGGAAAAAATATTTGCCAACTGTATATCTGACAAAGGCCTAACATCTAGGATCTACAAGGAATTCAAATATGCCAAAAAGAAAAAACAACAGCCCTGTTAAAAAAAGTGGGCAAAAAAGTAGACACTTCTCAAAAGAAGCCATATGAGCAGCCAACAGATAACATGAAAAATTGCTCAGCCTCACTGACAAGTGAGAAATGCAAAGAAATGCAAATTAAAACCATACTGAGATGAGACCTAATTCCAGTCAGGAGGGTCATCATCAGCAACTCAAAAAACAACAGATGCTGGAAAGGATGCAGGGAAAAGGGAACACTTCTCCACTGTTGGTGGGAGTGTACACTAGTACAACTTCTGTGGAAAATATTGTGGCGATTCCTAAAAGATCTAAAAATTGACCTTCCTCACAACCCAGCAATTCCCCTTCTGGGACCGTATCTGGAGGAACTCAAATCACTTTATGAAAAAGATACCTCCACACACACATGTTTATTGCATCATTATTCACAATAGCAAAAACATGGAACCAACTGTGCTGCCCACTGAAAGTGGACTGGATTTTAAAAAAATTGATATGTATACACAATGGAATATTACACAGCCATAAAGAACAAAATAATGAACTGCGCAGTAACTTGGATGGATTTAGAGATTATAATACTCAGTGATCTATCACAGAAACAAAGAACTGATTATCACGTGTTCTCACTCAGAAGTGGGACCTGAACAATTATTATAATACTATAAGAAAGGGATTGGCAGTAGTGGGAAACTGCCAGGAGAGTGAAGGAGGGGGCACACTTCATCAATAAGGGTACCTGATCTCAAACCAGGTGAAGTGGGGAGCAAAGTGAGGCCCAAACTTTACCTGTACAATGACCATTTGCATCCCTAACCCTAAGTTGTATGCATCTTTCAAATAAAAATTTTTTAAAAAGTAATGTGAAATACAATTTGATTAAGTTTAAATGATTAGCCTATGGTAAAGACTTCTAAACTATAACATTAATTGTTTTATGCAAATGTTCCCATGGTCTAGAAATATTATATTTTAGAAATCTTTACCATAGGTCAATTATTTAAACTTAATCAAATTATATTTCACATCAATTTTTAAAAATAGTGTTCTAACTACCAATCCTACTGCCCATCGAAAGTGGACTGGGTAGAGACTATGTGGTACATATTATGCAGCCATAAAGAAGGACAAAATCATTGACTTCACAGCAAATTGGATGGAGGTGGAGATGATCATATTTCATGATCTATCACAGAAAGAAAACCACCAAAACCCACAGGTTCTCACTCATAAGTGGAACCTGAACATTAATCCAATAGCAAAAGGGAGAGACTGGCAGTTGCGGGACACGACTGGGTGGGGGCGGGGAGGCATGTAACAACACAAAGCGTACCTGGTCCTAAACCAGGGGAAGAGAGGACCCATTTGAGGTCCAAACTTCACCTGAACATAGATTACTTATGTACTTAATCCTGACTTGTTCCTCATGTCTCTGTAATAAAATAAAGTTATAAAAAGTTCCTCTTGTTTATGTTTACTATTTAAAAAGTGCATTAATTGTAAATAATTCACATTATTTTGCCCTCTGACTATAAATGTGTATTATAATTCTCTTTGTTGTTGTTCCAGTATGTTCTATCCATTCACCCTTCCAAAAAGTTCGGTGATAAAATATACATTTTTTACATAATAAATGTTGACATTATAATTTATTTAGACTGGATTAAATTCATGTGGATTTGGGGGATAATTCTACATAGAGCATTATTTATGGTAACTCAGCTTATATTGATTATTTTACCTCACATCTCCAATCTGTGATTCCTCTTAGCATATTTTGGAATCCAACCTGCTTCCTGGTGTTAAGAATTTGCAATGTAATCTATGATGCAAGTTTTAAAATTCTTCTTTCTCTTTTGTTTTTTAATTAAAAACCTTTCAGATTATGTCAAAAATTTCTTTTGGTGTAAATCAGCCAGATCATATTTTAAATTTTGAAATTGCTAAATTATTTTCTGTTTCTACAAATTCTGACATTTAGAGACAGATACAGGGTAAAGGAAAGGATTTTTAATTTGAGTTTTGTCCTCCAGATAATTACTTCAGTTTCTCACACTGCTTGCTGGACAAAATTTAACTTTCCTGAAACAGTATTTTTTCAAGCATTACCTTGCCATCTCCCATATTTTACGACCTCAGCATTTGGGAATCCTGTGGCCAAATTTCAGAGAGTAATTTATAGCCCAGCTCAAAACTGTAGAACAGTATAGTACCTTGTCTATCAATCACCAATACTTGGGTATCAATGCCATTTGCTGAGGAAAAACAAATACCCTGTATATCTGTCATTACATTTTCTAATAAAATCACTTCTAATGTATATTAAACAAATTTTAAAAGTTCAGGAAAATAACCTATTTATTTACTTTGAGTAAAGGTATTTGAAATTATAACAAACTCTTTTTCACAGTTGAAAATCTTGCAGCTTTTGCAAACAATCTAAATTGCCAAATAGATTTCCTCAAGATTTTCCAAGGTACAATAATCAGAATTATGACTGGAACAAAATTAAAGCTTGAAAGTGATCTTTCATTTTAAACTCTGCAACAATAGGCAATTTTTTTTTTCAAGTTGAGGGACAGCAATTAGTGTTTATTTCTTATAGGAACACTCCGACTTTCCTAAAAAATGGTACACCTTTTTACCATGGTGGGCAAAACAGGTACCAATCCTGGAAAGTGAAAAGAAATATACTATTTTAGACAAAGAGCTACAAAGGCAGGTATATTAAGGAAAGAAAAAAAAAATAGAATATATTGTAGAGATTTTCTTCTTTCCTAATGGGAATTTTTTATGTCAGAGGAATTGCTAACAAAATAATCCCAAGGAAAATCTCTTGCATTAAGTTATGAACCAATTTCTACGGTGTTGAATTTGGAATGCCTGCTTCATTCAGTCAGTGTGGCTGACAATAGCAGTGTGACCATGAGATTGGTTTCTCCTTAACTTGGGATTTCCATTCCATAATAAGAAATGCTGGTTAGGAAATTCTACTTTTGGTGAAAATATCCTTCCCACATGATAGTTCATCCAGAAAATCTCAAGAAATGAATGATATGTCAAGGACACTTTTGCAGATCCCCACAACTCCATTCTAGATCTTGGACAATTATTCCAAGTCATAGATGGGAACGGTCATTCCAAGTCATGGATAACCAATACTACCAAACGTGTATAAATGAATGAATAAGCATTTGATATATTTACAAGCTCAGAAACCATTTTTTCAACAGTGTTCTCAGATATAAAACATAGTAAATAAGATTAAAAGCATTAGATTGACATATTTCTAAATTGTTATAATTACATACACCAAATCCATGAACTATGAAAGTTCTAGAACATGTATGAAAGTTGCTATTGTTTGCCACAACTACTACCTTAAAATTAGAATTTGCTGACTTTCATTGTTCTGTGTATTATACATAAAGCATAGGAAAAGAAGATGACCAAGACAGACGGTGAGTCCCTGTCGAGATTCTCAGCAGTTAGGGCAGTGAGTAGGAAAGAAATGAAGTTTATTATTAGTGGTTTGTTACTGTGAATATCTGTAACATCCAAATTGCATGATTAGTGAATAATTCACATTTATTTATTTATTTATTTAATTTATTTATAATTGGAGTCTCACTCTGTCAACCCAGAATGGAGTACAGTGGCATGCTCAACCTGCTGGACTCAGGCAATCCTTCTGTCTCAACCTTCTAAGTAGCTGGAATTACAGGCATGTGCCACCATGCCTGGCTAATTTTTTGGTTGGTTTTAGAGACCAGGTCTTGCCAATTTGCCCAGGGTGGTCTCAAACCCTTGGGCTCAGGCAATTCTCTCACCTTCCCCTCCCAAAGTGCTGGGATTACTCTCCAAGCCACTTATACTCCCAAAGTGCTAGGATCCACTAAGCCCTGCCAATTCCTTTAAATATCTTGCTTTCAAATAATGGACAGAATGGGAATTTCACATTATCAGGAAATGTGAGTTGAGGAGTGCTTATTAGACAGAAGTAATGGATCTGTCTTTTTTAAAGGCACCAAAACTCACAACTTTTTCAAGATACAACATAAGGCCCTGCAATTATCACTTCCAAATCACTGATGCTCCACCTCTAATGACAACCACGTGGATGTAATTTGAAGTCCGTGTGATTAAGACTTACCTTTGAATCCAGTGATAATTTGAAAGCTCTGTAGGACATTACCAGGCCCACTTCATGGGCTGATGAAACACCTCAAAAAGTCACTGCCACTATCTTTAATAAAATGAAAGTAGGTGAAAGCACCATATATTAACATTGCCCAGTATATAGTGCTTATATTATGTGCAAAAGGCAATCAGAAGAGTGAAGAGAGTACTGTAGGCCTAAGCAATTGGAAAAACTGGGAACATAGATACCTTAACTTGGATTTAAAGAGATAAATAGGATTTGCAGCCAGAAATTTCTCTCTCTCTCTCCCTCTCTCTTACACACACACACACACACACACGCACACACACACATCTATCTATCATCTATCTGTCGTCTAACTATCATACATCTCTCTATCATCTATCTATCTATCATCTATCAAGTTTACTAATTTCAGGTCAAACGACAGGAAAAAAAAAGAGTTCACGAAGGAAACAAGTTATAAAGACAGCAGTCTCTGTGGTATCCTGGAGGCAAATATTTGTAATTTTTTTCACTTGTGAGTTCAGGGTCACTCATCCTTGATATTGTATTCTGCACCTGAGGCTCATTTCCAGACATAGATGCAAAAGCCCAAGAGAAAGTTGGGTAAAAACAAAAACCTTTATAACATGCATGAGTACCCATGAGAGCCACATGATAAAACCAACAGAAATTAAGCCAAATTTCTAATTCCATGAGATTGAACATCTCCTGCACATATAGCCGGGCTCTGTTCTAAAACACTCCCATGGGAACACTCTGGGTGAAATCATATCCCATGAAATAATCACCAGACATGAAAATTCGTGCAGATTCTTTTGGAAAATTATTGCAAGGATGAAGTTGGTGTATATGTCAAATTAGAAGCACAGTATTAATGAGAAATTGCATGTGTACACTTTAACAATTCCCATTTTGCCCTTTGAAAGGAAAGGAAATCCGATTTGAGAGCTTTCAACTAAGGGCCAATTAAGAAGAATTTCATGTGTTATAGGAAATAGAATCTTAATGCCTGTTAATTTATTCCACCAAATAAATTTCAGAATAAAATTTCCAGAACAATATGGATCATGTAGCCCTTATGAGCAAAAAGAGTCACTGCAGGGAGGTTGAGTTCCGGAATGGTGCTTTCTGGCAGGTTTTTTGGCAGCCAGTATGGAAACGTGATGGCCCGGGAGAGTAGTGGCCACGTCTCTCTTTCAGTGAGTCAGAGAAATGAGGTTTCTGGCTTCATCATCAGGAGTAAGACACTTGCCTAGAATATTTCTCATTCTCATGGAGTTCTGGCTCATCAGCAATTGTGACTGGTCAGGATTGGGAGCAGGAAAAAAACCTCACTTTGTGGTCAGATGAATCGGGAAACAAGTTAAACTCCTCCTGAGTTTGACACTGATCAGAGAAACAGGTTATCCACCCCTCACCATTGCCTGTGTTTCTTTTTCTTTTTTCTCATTCTTTTTTGGTTGGGGATCAAAAAACTTGAATGTAATGACCTGAAATAATAAATATCCAAATCTCTCTCTCTCTCTCTCTCTCTCTCTCTCTCTCTCTCTCTCTCTTTCTCTCTCTCTCTCTCTACACACACACACACTCATACACACACAATTAAAAATAATCAGAAAATTCACTATATATATATTTTTTCAATTAATCTGTTTTCCACTAGATATTGTTGGAGCTACATTAATTCAACCTCAGACCTTCTTCTGTGCTTAAAGTATATGTATAAAACTGTGAGTCTGTGGGTTCTCTGTTTAGAATCACTTATTTTGGGGGGACCCTAATTATGAATAAAAACCTATGAGTTTTCTTTTGTGCTATTGCTGAGTGTGATTGATAATTTTATGGGTCAGCTTGACTAGGCCATGGTACTCAGATATTTTATCAAACATTAGTCAAAATGTCAATGTGAAGATATTTTTAGATGTTATTAGCATTCAAATTAGCACTTTTAGATGTTGTTAGACTTTGAGCAAAGCAGATTACCTTCCTTAATGTTGAGTGGGCCTCATCCAATTCATTGAGGGCTCTAAAAGTAAAAGACTGGGGTTTCATGGCAACTTGAGTTGCTAGCTGTGACCTTGAATAAGTCACTTCTCCAAACTAAAAACACATAAATTCTAAAAGAATGCTTCTCATCAAAGCTCTAAGTGTACCAATCCTTTTGAAGTGATAAACATATTGAGTTAAGTAGTCAGATATCTATAGCAGGGGTACCCAACTCCTGGACCGTGGACCAGCATCAGTCCCCGGCCTGTTAGAATTGGACTGCACAGCAGAAGATGAGTGGCTTCTGAGCAGAGCTCCATCTTCTGTTAAATCAGCAGTGGTTTTAGATTCTCAGAGGCGTGCCGACCCTGCTGTGAACTGCAAATGTGAGGGATCTAGGTTGAGTGCTCCTTATGAGAATCTAATGCCTGATGATCTAAGGTGGAGCTGAGGCAGTGATTAGAAGTGAGAATTGACTACACATCCTCCCTCTGAACAGTCCATGAAAAAAATGTCTTCCAAAAAAACCAGTCCTCGATGCCAAAATTTTGGGGACCACTAATCTATAGCATGGACTTTGAAAAAACACAGACTTGAGTTGCTAGCTGTGACCTTGAATAAGTCACTTCTCCAAACTAAAAACTAAGGATAATCATAGTCTCTACCTTACAGGGTGAGGGTGAGGGTTAACCAAGATAGCGCCTGCAAAACACTCATACATTGAAATATAATGAGTACTTCATACATAACTATTAAAAATTTATGAGCAAATTGTAACTTTCAAGTATTATGGGAAGGAAAGAAATTAACATTTATTGGAAGTTTACTACATTGCATGTGTTGTGTGCAAGGCATTTTATGTGCATAATACAATCAAAATAGAGGTACAATTTATGCTGCTCTCTAAAAGACTTCAGAAAACAATCAGACATATTTTTTTCCTAGATTGAGAATGGAGTAAAATGCATTAGATTTCCTGAGAGATTTTAATGAACACACTGAAACATATTGAAGGTTTTTTAACCTAACACAATTATTTCATCACACAGCATGAGATGGTGGTGCCCACAAATCCATTTTTATAGCATTGATTTTTCTTCATGTCAGTATAACAACCAACAAGCAACTGTCTCCAGGCTGTGATGAAGCATTGTGAGTTGTCTTTCCCAGAAACAGGGTAACTTTGCCCTAAACCATCTGCCTCTCCAGGTATGACTTGTAACCAGAATATCACAATTTCATGTGTGCAGTGCAAGTAAAGTATGGAGCTATGGAACTGACTGATGCTAACTGGGCTAAAAAAATTCCAACCTACACTTTCAACATTAGAGAAGCCATCTGCTCGTTAATTTAAATTCCCAGCCAGAGACACTACTCCTTACCTAGTAAATATTAATTAGAGCCTGTAGATTCCAAGCAAGAATCATCTTCATGTTTGCATTTTGGCTATTTTACTCATAGCCTAAAGAAAATCCCGATTCTATGCATTATATCACTCATAATTCTATATCCGTTCACATAATCATCTAATCATTTTAATATCTATGCAGTAAATAATACCAATCACATATGTATCTAAAGCAGTGTTCTCTGTGAAGCTGGAATATGGAGACCCTCTTGAGATAACAGCACTCACATACATAGCAAAAACAAACAAGTAGATAAAAAAGTTCTGATGCTCATTTCCATGTGAGTGAGATTCTGTTTTCTTGAAAAGGAGAAGAAAGCCAGATTAAATAGCCCACACAAAGCCAGATCTCTAATGTCCCTTTGGGTCTACCTTTCCTTCAGTGCATATGATCTACTAACAGCTGTTTAATGGCCAGTGACTCAGAAGAAAATTGCAAGAAATGCGTCAACTTCTCATTCGTTTGATCATCTAACAAATACTTATTGCATGTTTTCTATGGACCAGATGATATTCTAGGCACTGGATATGCAGCAATAAATAAAGGAGACATGATCACTTGTCTCTTGGAGGGACAGTCTAGAAGGACAGGCAGGAAATAAACAAGGAGATAAGTAAATAAATATCAGTGTTTGATGAGTAAAATAAACAGGATGCTGTGATACAGACAACTAACCTCCAGGAGCTAGATGGATCTCAGAAGGTGACATTTAAGTGTCCCATTTAAAACTGGAAAGAAGCCAGGACTGGGAGGGTACATGGAGAGAACATTATAAGGAGAGAGATGAAAGGAGTGTGTGTGTGTGGGGTGTGTGTGTGTGTGTGTGTGTGTGTGTGTGTGTGTGTGTGTGTGTGTATACATGGGCATGCTTACACACATACTTGCTGGTGTGTGGTAGGGGCAGGAACTAGATACAAGGCACAAGAAGAGTGTATATGTGAAGGCTGAATGAAAAATTAATAATCTCTGAAATGTATTATAATTTATAGTTCTCTTAACATATTCTGATTTGGTTGTCATTATTTGATTCACTAGCAAAGGACTCCCCACAAGTAAGAATATTCATGTTAAAAAGTTAATTAGAAAGGAGTGAATGCTTCCCACCTTGATGATATCGGGGTCTTGAATCTCAAGCCTGTATCCCTGGTCCATCTAGAGATTTTCTCTTTGAGGTGACTAACTACTTGATGTAAATAGGACTGCATGACACATCTCCAGGATGCAGCCTTGGTGTCAAATTTGCTTCATAATTCTTCATTGAAACATTATTCTTGGCTTCACTTCAGAAGGGAGCATTATTTTTGCTCCAAGGCCACTGACCATGTTCTCATAAGGTCAAAGCCAGTGTAATGGAACTCTATCCTGAAGCTACAAAACACCGAGTTTGAGTTTGTTTATATTTCAGAACTCTCACAGCTGACTTTCCCCAAAAGCCCTCCATGCTCTTGATTATCCAGCAGCCTATCTCTGGGTCAATAACCTCCTTGAGAGCACGTAATAGCCGAAGGCAACTGCTTCCTTCCCATTGGCTCCATACTTACTTGCTAATCACTGTGGACCTGCTATTCAGTCTTTGCCCTTTCCTCCAGAAAATAGATTCCTTTAAACTGAAAGTGCTCACAGTTACTCTTTGATGTCTGACTCCCCCCAAATCCCCCATTATTCTGATGATTGGATCTTGGTTTACAGCTAAAATCCAGTGACTACAATGACCAATTCTCATGTTAACTTCATGATGTCATGAACTAAATCCAGAAAGTTCTTATGCATTACAGTCTAATATATTTTTATCTACATATTTTTTGCATAAACATAGCCTCTTTTGCCTGAAATTTCCCCTGCGTATCTAAATCCCAGCCACTTCATTTCTGAAACATTTCAGTTCCCTACCAATGTAATCTCCCTAACTTAAATGTCCATAGTTTTTGTCAGACCTGACCCTTGCTACATAGTGATAACACCATGTTGTCAGTAAGTTTTTTTGTTGCAAGACTCCTAATTAGACTGTAAAATCTAAGGATATAAGAACATATCTCCCCGTTTGTATTTACTCAGCATTCTTTTTCATGGGGCAGGTGCTTACCAGCAGACCTGCCCTGACTATGTTTCTGCCAACATTTTGCACTTTCTATAACTACGCTTTTCTGCAGAATTTATCACCACTGAGTCAGCTCCATATGGAGTAAAGATTATAGAGTTTTAATTCAGAAAGATCTGAGCCTGAAAACTAACAGTTCCACTCATTAGCTAAGTCACCTTGGAAATTACATCCGGTTGCATGCCCATGGGCATCTGAATTCTTGCCTAATTTGGGCAGAGTATCCAATTCTGAGAGGCCATATGGGAGGTAGAAAACTGCTTCCTACTGGAGAGCCGAAGAACAAAAAGTTCTCTCTTTCCACACTCCTGGCTACAACCAGGCATGGCTCAGAGTCAGGCTCTTATCTAGGACTTTGCATCTTCAGTAAGTTCCAAAAAGATAGTTCTGTGGAAATCTAGAGGATTAATTTGCTGCATAGTGTCCAGTGGCAGCAGGAGTGTTATCCAGAGCAAAGGGGCAAGATGCCAATAAGACAGGTCCTTCCTTATAGTTCCTACTGGGTAGTTTTGGCTATAGTTTCTACCTCTAGACTCCCTTGATTTCTGTCTATGTTCTGGGGTGTCTTCTCCAGCTTTCTTGCCAGGTCCTTTCTGGAGTTGTTAGACCTGACACTGGTTACATAATGATAACACCATCTTCACCATCTTATTAGTAAGCTTTTTTGCCATATGACTCCAAATTAGACTGTCAAGTCTAAGAATATAAGAATATATCTCCCTCTTCTTTTCCAAAGGTTAGGTGCTCACCTGCCTTCACTACATTTCTGCAAAAATTTTGCATTTTTTATAACTACGCTTTTCTCCAGAATTCAGACTGGGAACTGAAACCCATGGCTGAGATAATATATATCCATTTTCTGTATAAATACAATAATGTTTATAAAATATCCAGCAGTGTCCCTGTAACATAGGAACAAATTAATAGTTAATAGATATTTAAATAATATCATGTTCACTTTATGATTTACTATCTTTATGCCTTTACTCAAAATAACTAATCTCTAAGTATCAATCAGTTGTTTTGGGATTCTGAAGATAAATTGTATTTTTGTTGCTAATCCTTTAATTAAAATGCTCCAAACAACCTTGCTCACACTTGGTGAAAGCCTGCTCTTTGTATAGAAGATGCTTGGCTGCACTGGTGGCCAGTTCATTCCTTGCTTCTTCCCACCCCAGAAAGGCCAGAGAGCTTCATTTCTGTGGCAGGGTTGTTGCTGTCTTGTCCAGGAATGTTTATCACAATCTAGATGTGATGCTAGTGAAACTGTTGAACCTGGGCTATGTGACTACTGCAGGAAATCCATTTCAAAGAATTTCTGATGTCTTCCCAACCCCCTCATCTGATAGTTCTTTATCTTTCCTCTAGATGCCCATAGCATTATCTCTCTACTATTCTGTGGTCATAGAGTAGCTTCTACTTTGAATTTTAGTTACTCAAGTTACATTTTTTTATTTTGGAGGCTAAACTGTAAGCTTCTTAAGGTTGGATCTATGGCTGTATTATGTTGCAATACATATAATGCCTGGTATATGTGAATTGAATGAACAAGGTAACAATTACTTACAAATTAATGTGATTAAAAATGACAAAAGATTGTCTTGAAGTGTTGCTAGGATGCTCAGTATATTTCCAGATTTTTCTTCTTAATATTGTCTTGTCTAGAGATCTAGATATGTCTCTCCAGGAACCAATAAATTACAAAATTTAAATTAGTCAAATTCCTAGTCCAATATAACACATTCAATTTAAATCAAGAAGAAACATATTTCTATAACTATCAGAAATATTTATTAATAGTAAAAAATCTTTTTATAAAGAAAATACTGGTGGTTTCTCTCATCCATGTCAGCTTTAGCATGTTTTCCTTTCTTTCCTCTCTTTTTACTCAAATAAACTTTGTTTTAAAACTTAAAAAAAAAAGAAAACGCTATGTCCAGCTGAGTTTTACCAATGAATTTTGCTGTCATCATTTGTGGAGGATAAATTGGCTGCATATGAAAATATAGAACAAAAGTATAAATAATAAATCGTTTACAATGGTGCCTGAATATCAGGTCAATATGCAAAATCAAATGCATTTCTATAAATAACAAATATATAGAAAATGTATTTTATGAAGAATAGACTAAACAATGGCAAAAGCAATTAAAGTGCCTAAAAATCACTAAAATAAATTTTTTTGCAGTATATTTTCTGAAAAACCTTTAAAAAGACCTAAAGAAATGGAGAAATATATCATGATCATGAATAGAAATGCATTTATAAGATTGCAGTAATCCTTTCCCCTCATGTTGCTTTATAAATTTTATGTAATTCTGATAAAAACAAATCATGTTTTGAGAGTAAGTTATTGGTAAAAGTTTTATGAAAAAGCAAAATCTAAGAATAAGACACTAAAGAAGAATAAGATTACCTAATCCAATGTTTCTCCTGAGTTGATGTGCTAGTGCTTCATTAGTGAGTATAATATCTGAGGAACAAATGTGAAGGAAAAACAAAAGTGTGGCAAGGAGGAACAATTTATTCATAAAAAAATAATAATATTGAAAACCACAGCTAATATGTGGTAACGGGAGTGAATTTACAGAGGCTTAATGAATGCATTGGATTGACTAAGCATATTTAATTTTCTAGAACAATCTTTGGAGTTGGGAGGAAATAAAACTTTTTCTGCAGGTTCCTTCTTCTCTTTTGTTTCTCATTGGTCAGATTATTCCTGGTGGCTTAATTCTCTGTACGTACTGATGTGCTACTTGGCTTATCTGGGCACTTCCTGGGGCTGCCAGATTCCACAACAGTGGCAGCAACTACAACATAAGGCACAGTTTGAGGTGAACCAGAGTGGATGTGAGCCAACAATCTTCGCCGCCTGCAAGAAGTAGCTGCAAGTACCCAGGCTTACGTAAGTGAGATAGTGCTTGCTCATAGGTGCCAGGAAATCTCAAAGAAGAACTGGCAAGGATGGGAACTCTTGCACTCTGCTGGTGGGCTTAAAAATTGGTGTGACTACTGTGGATTTTTTTTTTTAACCATCTTGCAAAGTTGAGTATTTGCATATCCCTGGACCCTGTATGTAAATTTATAACTACTTGTTCTTGAACTTTCCAGAGCAATGTCAAATACTGCTTTTAAAAAGATTTTTTATAAAAACAAAGCCAAAAAAAAAATAAAAAAAATAGAAGCCCTTCTGGGGAGTGGATAAAGAAAATTTGGTATATTAACCCAATAGAATAATGCGTCACTGAGAAAATGAATAAATTATAGCTATATACACCTTCATAGATAAAAATAAAATCTATAATAAAGAACAAAAGCACTTTTTGAAAGATGGCATATAGTATGTTACTAGTTTTAGAAGCTTCAATAAAAGCTTGTCAAGTGATATATATGGAAATACCATAAATATAAAATATAGAGTAAGTGAATGATAGATTCTGAACAATCTTCACCTCCTGGGAAGGTACAAATAGGTAGGGTATTGAAGTAACCCACGAGTAGGTACTCGTGAAGGTAATTGGTAGCATTCTAGTTCTAAGTTAAGTTTAGCTCAAAGCTGTCCCCTTGCATATTCTGGTTTTGGCTGAGAGGTTTCCCTGTACCCCTTTACACAGTGAGACATAACTTACCTGGATGTGCAAACAGACTAACCTAGTTGTGGCCAGAGGCAGTCAACTGTTTAAACTGGGTTCAAATAAGGAAAATGCTGACTTATAACCAATCCAACTGTTTCTGTCCCTCGCTTCCGTTTTCTGTATGTCACTTTCCTTTACTCTGTCCATAAATCTTCTTCAGCCATGTGGTTGGGCTGGAGTCTCTGAGCCTCTCTGGTTTGGAAGGCTGACTGATTCACAAACCATTCTGTGCTATATTAAACTCTGTTCAATTTAATTTGTCTTAAGTTTTTGTTTTTGTTTTAACAGACAGAGGTTGCTTTTATGGTGTTCCTTTTGTCACCTTCTCTGGAGAACACGGGGGCAGTGAGCATCTTGTAAGTCATACAGTGGCCTGCCAATTGTGTCTCCCCAGTCATCTCTGCTGTCCTCCCAATGTAGATTGTAGACTGTAAACTGCTAAGGCAATTCTGTGAACCTGGACATCCTACATTAAAAACACATGTCTGATGATAGCTTTCACTTTATTTATATTGGTAACTTAGAGAGCCTATAGAATAATGCAATTCCATGACTCCCATGGCACTCCATATCCTAAGGATAAGTGCAAATATCTTCCACATTGCATGAATGAGGAACATGGGTAACACTGTGGTTCTTGCCCCACCCACCTCACTTCTACTAAACTACCAACATCTCTCATTTACAGCTACATGATAAATTTTAAATCTGCCCCTTTGTTCCATCATTTCTGCTACTACTCCAGACAAGACAACAATTATTTAGAGTCCACTAGATTATTGCAATGTAGTTTTCCCCCATTCTCTGTCCCTCAAATAGTTTTTTGTGCAGTGTAGCAAATGTCATTTTCCCTAAACACAAATCTAATTGTGTTTCTCTCTTACTGAGAGGATTCTTCACTGGTTTTAGGATAAAATGCAGCTTTCTCAAAGCTTGTTATACATCCCTGATAATTTATCTGACCCTTGTGCATCCTCAGGTTTCATCTATCGCTATTACTCTTTTATTACTGCCCAGATATTATAAGCTTCTGACTATTCCCATGTTTCTCTTGCTAGCCAATGTTTCACATGCCTAGAATGCCCTTCCACAAATCCCTGACTGGCTGCTTCCTGCTCCTTAGAATAACATAACTTATGTTCACCTCATAACGTTGGCCCCTTTAGAGTGATTACCCATATCCCCTACATGTTCCCATGCAGCCTGTTCTCATTCTTTTCACATACTTATTTCTGAATCCAGATTTTAGGAAAGCCCCAAGCACTAAGAAGTCAACAGTTCCCTCCCTAGTCAGCCACGTGTAATTCAAAATGAAAATGATACTGAACCATAAAGTAAGTGCGGGGAAATCGAACAGAGTGCTGTTTTTTCACAGTATGACTACGGGTTACTTATGTTGAAAAAAGGAACTACACAATTTTAAAAAATGGTGTTCTTGTATTTCTGTGACCCTAATGAAAACTGGCCTTTGTATTGAGTAATTCACTAGTGCATGTATTTATTGTGATCTTTTGTAATTGCCTGTCTTCTTGTATCCTTTTACCTTAAGGGTGTGGATTATGCCTTAGTAACTAACTACTTGATCTCAGTGTCTGCTCCAGAATAGTTGCTCCAAACACGTTGTTAGTGGAAAGAAGAAATAAACGAATTAATAATGGCCACAGACTGTTGTTTTTGCCTTGCTACTAATTATAAAAATTATCTCTTATTTTTCTCAATTCAGCCTCACCCTTCTCAGCAATATGTTTCATTTATGAGCACTCAGCCACCAAACCAAATGAGTAGACAATTAGTTCATGACTGCTTTTTAAATATTCCTGAAATAGTGTTCTTCTAAAGAGAGTTTGTTTCAACCAACAGTTCAAGAGTGACTTCTGGTTCTCCAAAATTAACAAACAGCCATTAGATATAGAAAAGCATTAGTTAATAAATACTCCTCACCTTTTAAAATATTTTATTTTCCAAGTAGACAATCTAGAGGCATTATCTTTCATACTTTAGCAGTCTACTGTTGATAATAAATTGCTCCAAATGTAGCAGTTTAAAAACACAATTATTTTTATTTTTTAATCTCACAGTTTCTATGAGTTGGGAATCATGGGTAGGTAAGCTACATGGCTCTGGCCCAGCATCTCCCATGAGCTTACGATCAAGCTGTTGGTTAAGACTGCAGTCATTTAAGACTTGACTGAGTTAATAGGAGGTTTTGTTTCCTTGCACGTGTGCCACTCTATAGGATGGCTCTTCATGACATGGCTTCTTCCAGCACGAGTAATGTGAGAGCAATAAAGAATCGTGTGTGTATATGTGTGTGTGTTTGTGTCTGTGTGTGTGTGTGAGTGTGAGAGAGAGAGAGAGAGAGAGAGAGAGAGAGAGAGAGAGATATGCCTGAGACAGAACCCACAGTCTTTCATAACTTTATTTTAGAAGTGACATATCATCAGGCATATTTTATTGTCATCCAGACTAAATCCTGGTACATCTTAGGAGTAGATTCATGCAACTGTGTGAAGATGATCAGGGGCCACGACTGTTAGGGACCACTGTGGAATCTACCACAGGAAGAGTTTTGAAGAAATGTATGACATGCTCTGCCTTATGTTTTAAAGAATCATTTTGCATACTGTTTGAAAACTAAAATGTCAGTAATTAAGAGTAGATACATGGAGACCAGGTTTGAGCCTATTGAAATATTTGAAGAAATAGATATTGCTTACACAAGGGTGACAGAAGTAGGGTAGTCAAGTTTTATGTATATTTTGAAGGCATAATCAAGAAGACTTACTGATGGATTGGATGTGAAGTTTGAGAAAAAGAGAAGATTTAAAGATAACACCATAATTTGGCCTAAGAATGTAAATAAGTGGTGGCAACATGTATTCAGAAGGGAAATATTGTGAAAGGACCTCAGTTGATGGAGAGGAGTGTAATAAAAAATTCTGGTTGAAATACATTATTGAGTTTTTTGAGAGGTCAGGTAGGCTGTTGAATTTATAAGTTTGGATTTCCAGGGAGAGGTTGGGGATGTTGATTTAAAAAAAATGTGAGTGATAATATTATAACCGCTGCCAACATCGTATAAACAGTATTAAGAGACATAGATCAGATGAGCTAACCCAGGAAATGAGCGTAGAGAAAGAAAACACAATGGTCAGAGGACTGACCTCCATGACACTTCTACAGATTACCTACAGACCTCTCTTTTTCCTTTCCTGACACCATTCCTTCTACTTGGAATGACCTTACTCACTTCTCCTAATGGAAAACATTCACCCTTCAAGATCCAACTCAAAATTCACCATTTTTGGAATATTGGCTATATGAGTCAGGGTTTTTCAGAGAAACAGAGTAAGATCCTTACAATAAATCTATCTGTTCATAAGAAATTGGTTCATATGATTATGGAGGTTAACAAGTCCCAAGATCTTCAGGATGAGTTAGGAAGGTGAAGACCCAGAAGAGTCAAGGGTTTAGTTCCACTCTGAGTCCAAAAGATAGAGAACTAGGGAGGCATGATGCAGTTATAGTCCAAAGATTGGCAAGGTCAAGACAAAGGAAGAACTGATGTTTTTATGAGACTTCAAAGACAGAAAAAAAAAAAAAAAACCCAAAAAACAAAACAACAAAAACCAATGCTACAGTTTCAAGACTATAGAACAGAGATAATTCTCTCATACTTGGAGGAGGGTCAACCTTGTTGATCTTGTTGAATGAGGTCCACCTAATCAGGGAGTACAATCTGCTTTACTCACTTCACCAATTTTGTAGGGAGGGAAGTAACACATTTCTCCTACCTATTGCAAGAGTCATGTCTGAAAACCTTAAAACAAAAGACAGAATAATAAGAGGCTGCATGCAGTGGCTCACACCTGTAATTCCAGCACTTTGGAAGGCCCAGGTAGGAGGATTGTTTGAACTCAGGAGTCCCAGACCAGCCTGGACAATATACCAAGACCTGGTCTCTACAGAAAATTTTAAAAAATTAGATGGGTATGTTGGAGCATGTCTATAGTCTGAGCTACTCAGGAGGCTGAGGCAGAAGGATCCCCTGAGCCCAGGAGGTCAAGGCTATGGTGAGTCATAAGCTTGTCACCGCCCTCCAGACTGGTAAGAGTGAAATCCCACTCAACAAAAAAGACACATTAACCAGACAGAAGCATAATAATTTTTTAATCAAAGTTTTATGTGACATGGGAGCCTTCAGAAAGGAAGATCCAAAACCTAGAGAAAACTATGGTTTTACTTTAAGCCTGATGAAAGAAGTAGAAAAGCATGATTTGACACAAAGGGAATGATCCAATAATAACAAACTGAAGGAAGGACACAGCAAAACCTATTTGTTCAGATCCTTCTTGACCTCCAGGTATAGTGCAGAATGAGGAATGAGGGTCTTATGAGCTACTCTCAGGTAAGGTTAGGCCAGAGGATTCCTTTAGGACCATCCATGCTTCACACAGAAAGAAGGGGAAAAGTCAGAAAGTGACTTTTCTATGTCTATGGCTTCCCTTGGGAGGGATAATTTCTAGTTCCTATGACTTTGTGGGTGAGAATTGGGAAAGAGAAAAAGAAGAGCAGGGAAAGAGAGACCTCCCAAGGACCTCCCAATTGCTTCCAAGGATTGGAATTGCCTTCAGTTCAAAGTACTCAGTCAGCACTTCAAGGTACCATAGAGTAGTATGTTCTGAGTTCCAGCAATTTCAGCAATTTCATTCAAAAACAGCCTCCTAGATACACCCCAAATAATATTTGACCAAATATCTGCACACCCTACAGGCCCAGTCAAGTTGACATAATATTAACCATCACGTTGACTTTTCAGTAGGCTGAAAAACATCCCCTCCACTAAATACTTATACATACTAATCCCTGGAATCTGAAAATATTAATTATATGGCAAAAGTGATTTTGCAGTTATGATTAAATTAAGGAAGTAGGCTGGGCTCGGTGGCTCAGCCGATAATCCCAGGACTTTGGGAGGCCGAGGTGAGTGGATTGCCTGAGCCTGTGGGTTCAAGATCCACCTGGGCAACTTGGCAAGACCTCATCTCTACAATAAATCAAAAATTAGCCGGGCGTGGTAATGCGCGCCTGTAGTTCCAGCTACTTGGAAGGCCGAGGTGGAAGGATCGCAGGAGCCCAGCAGGTCGAGGCTGCAGTGGCCGGGAGTGGCCACTGCACTCCAGTCTGGGTGATAGAGTGAGACTCCAACTAAAAAAAAAAATTAAGGAAGTAGATTGTCCTAGATTATCAGGGTGGGCTCATTGTAATCACAAGTGTACTTTTGAGAGGGTTGTGGAAGGAGCTAGAGTCAGAAGAGAAGGCAATGTAGGGACAGAGCAGAGACTAAAATAATGCGTTTTGAAAATGTAAGAGAAATCCACAGCCCATGGTAGACAGGAGACCCCAGAAACTGACTAAAGCAAGTACATGGATTCTCCCCTGAGATCCTCAGGAAGAAATCAGCCCTGATGATACCTTGACTGTAGCTCAGTGAAACTAATTTCAGATTTCTGGCTACCAGAACTGCAAGAGAATAAAACTGTGTTGTTTTAAGCCACCAAGTCTGGAGCAGTTTGCTATCCCAGCCTTAGGAAGCAATACAGGCTATGTCTCAAAGGTCTTTCCTTCACCTAACTGTTTAATCTTCCCCTCAACTCATGTAGTATTTATTTTAAATCAACTTCATTGGAGTAAAATGTACCCGTTATAAAACTGACCACGTTGAGCATATAATCCAATGACTTTTAGTAAGCTTACCAGATACCATAAACCATTACAGTAACCAGTTTGGGGATATTCTCATCACTCAAGTAAGATCCTTTCAGTTTATTTATTGTGAATTCCCATTTTCAATCTCAACCCCAGACAACCACTAATCCACATTCTCTCCCCATACATTTGCCTTTTCTGGGAATTTCACATAAATGGAATCAGGCAACATGTGGTCTTTTGTGTCTGGCTTCTTTTATTATCATCATGTGTTTGAAGTGTATTTATTCTGTTGTACACATCAGTACTTCATTCCTTTTCATTGCCAAATAATACTAATTATATGGATACCGCCTTGTATTACTATACCATATTTTGCTTATCTATTTAATAGTTGAGGGACACTTGAGTTGTCTCACACAGTGCTTTAATATCCATTTCTTCCTACAGCATTTTGCACGTGCTTCTTTATAGCATGTGACAATATCTGATAGCTATGAACAGGGAAGGAAGTATATTTGATTCACTTTTCTCTGCCCACAGCCTGCACCTCTATCTGGCAAACTGTAAGCTTCTACTGAAACTTGGATGCAATTTTGTGTTGCTTACATGACCCCAAGTGTTAGTGCTGTGGGAGCTTCAGTAATCATGGTTCACCTAGCTCCTTCACAACATCTCAGTTTCCAGCATTGCCTTTTTCTATTTTACTACAGCCTTACTACTGTCAGATTGTCTATGTCACATGTTGCTCAAAACCTCCTTTTACATTTACTTAGGGCAAAGGACAATACACTTTGCAAGGTTAAGTTCTAGATAAAGGTTTTGAAAAAAGAGCTTTTATTTAAATAAGAGAGTCTTTGTCATGCCCTTTTGCCAGAACATATTATAGATCTAACTAAAGAATAATAACCGTGAAAACACAAAAATAAATGAAAACTCAAGAGCTCTAAGAATATAAGAAAAGAAAAATAAAAGTCTTTGCAAGGTAAATTCTCTGGATGTTTCCAGTACTCAGCTTTGAATCCCAATAATCAGCATGGAATATTGGTGTATTATTCCTGTAAGCCTTCGATGAATGTCTTTTTAAGAATTTAGCTTCTCTTTCACAATATTTTAGTAATCACTCATGCTGCTATGAAAATTGGATAATGGCCACAATACATCCTGAAAAAAAAAGAATGCAAAGGGAAATAAAACGAGAAAACCCACAAGAAGGCATTATCAATTCAGGCTCAATCAGCCTTCACAGGTGGATTCAGTCTTAATTCAAAGGGCCCTCTCCTCAGAGATTGAGGCAAGTGATACTTTTCTTTGTGGCCTTTCAAAGCTTTTCATTTCGCACAATCATAGCACACACTAAGTATGAAAGCCATGCTTTCAGAAATATGTAACAGGACATTGAAATGAGAAAAGGGGAAGAGGCAGAAAGACATTTTATTGAAAAACATATTGTAGAGCTTAGCTTAAAATTGGACACTTGCCTTTGATGGACCTGCTTTTAAAATAGGAAATTGATTTTCAGTTAACCAACTGAAAAGAAAAATGCACAGCTACACTCTTGCTGTTAATTCTGCAGGCAGTCCTCTCTTCCTAACTGACTTTCTTGTAAAGGCATTTAAATACTTGTCGAATAAAAAGTGCATAGGGTTTAGGCATGCTGTGTCCTGAGAGATTGTTTAAATTTATATTGCTCTGTCTTCTGTTTTCCCCAGGATGGGAAGAAAGAACACTTTTGTAAAGATGGGATGCCTCTCAGAGGAAACTGTGTGTGCAGAGGAAACTGTGTGTGCAGGCCTGGGCATCTCTTTGAAATGTGACAACATATAATAAGTCAATTACATTTTAGTATATAAAATGTGACACATGTGAATTAATTACTGATGCTAACGTGATTTACATTAAATTGCCAGTGATTTGTCATTTTAAATTATCTATGAAAAAATTATTTTGGTTTATGATCCATTTCAAATGAGAAACTTTAAGTAGGCAAAAGAGTGTTGTAGACTGGGAATTACACTAGAGATTTTGGGTTGTTTTCCTCATTCTGCTACTATCAGAACACAGGGATCATGTCTTTCTTCTTAACTTAATTTTCCTAGTACTTAGCATAGTGCTGGACACATGCTAGGCTCTCAAAAAGTATTTTGAGTGAGTGATTGGATGAACAGTGTATGCTAGCTGATATTTCATTTTATAAGGCTTTTGTTTGTTGATTGTATGCACTCTAAAGTACCATCTGACCCCAGTAACCATAAAATATAGGAATAGGAGGGCAGCTCAGTCAACATTCTAATGCTTGATACAACGTTAAATTAAGCAATCATCTTGTCTTTGCTTAAACACCTCAAGTTATAGAAGACTCTTCACCTCATGGTGAAGGCCACAGCATATTTGGAGAGCTTTCATTCTTAAAAATATCTCACCTTGTATTAAGTTCAAATATAGCTGCCTAACACCCACCACCATTCTTCCTTCTAAGATAATATATGTAAAAAGATGTTAGATGCGACTATTTCTGTTGTATTGTAGTTTTAAGAGTTTTAACAAAGGCTCCAACAGCCAAAAACAAAGTAATTGGTGCAAGGAACACTTACATCCCAGTGTAAGGTGCTAAATCATCTATTTAGGACTTGTAATGGAGCTGGTCCAAACTAGTTATTTTGGCTTTGGTCCATCATCTACAACCCGACTGTACGAGCAAATGCAGAAGATGGGGTTTGGGACACACTACCCCAAAATATGGCTCCTTGGTATTTGAGAAAATAGCAGAATAGGAAGGTAACTCTCTCTTTCAGTTCCTTCTCCCCTGAGGCAGACCACAAAACCTAAAATATATTTTTCTGACCTTCTCCTGAAGTGGGTTATAAGACCTTCATGGGAAATGTGCCCATTCTATAACCAGAGGAAAAGAATGACCTTATCTCTAAAGACACTGAGACACAAAGAGGAATCTGAACAAACAGGTCTTGCTAACGTTTTCCCCAACTCCAGTCTATTACTGTTATATTATTCTCCCTTCACCCAGTAATATTTCTCCACAATTATCCACTTCATCAAACTTCACCTAAAAATATACAGGTTTCCCTGCTTGTTTGAATCTTTATTTCTGAAGGCTCCCATGTCATATGAAATTTAATTTAAATAAATCTGTATGCTTTTTTCCTGTTAATATGCTTTTCATTGTAGGTGTTTCAGTCATGAACCTAAGATGGTTTTCTTTTAAATATATATAAATATGTATTTATTTTGTATTGATCCATAACAGACATACATGTTTTCGGGCGCATGTGATAATTTAATACATTCCGATAATCAAATCTGGGTAATTAGGATACACATCACCTTAAATTTTATATTTTATTTACACTAGGAACATTTGAAATATTATCTTCTAGCTATTTTGAAGTGCACAATCAATTAATGTTAACGACGTCACCCTACTGGTCTGTTGAATAAGATGACATTTCTTCTATATAAGTGTAAATTTATACCCTTTCATCAACCTTTTTTCATCCTCTGCTTCTCTCTATCCTTCCCAGCCTCTGTTAATCATCTTTCTACTCTTTACCATCATGAAATCCACTGCTTAATCTCCCATATATGAGTAAAAATATGTAACATGTGTCTTTCTGTTCTTGGCTGATTTCACTTAACATGATGATCTCCAGTTCCGTTCATGTTTCTGCATATAACAGGATTTCATTCTTTTTTCTGGCTGAATAATATTCCGTTGTATATATAGATACCATGTTTTCTATATCCATTCATTCATTGATATACACTTACAATAATTTTATATTTTGGTTGTTGTGAAAAAAAGCTGCAGTAAACATGTAAGTACAGAGCTCTCTGATATCCTTTAAAGGGGGTATTTCTTTTCCCTAAACAGTGAATGTATTTTTTTCTGTTATTACTTTTTTAAAAAAAATTTATTTTATTTTAAAGTTGTGGAGTACAAGTCAGGATTGTGAACATAAGTGATTTAGGTACAGGTGACGTTTTGGGCCTACTATTGGACTTCACTTCACTTGTATTAGGATCAAGCACCCTTGTTGATGTTACTTTTGCAGAGGTTAAGAGATTGCAAAGTAAAGATTCCTTTACCATAGTTTTCAGGAAAACAAAAACAAAAACAACTCTGGTTACTTTTTTTTCTTGCCATTTCAAGACAAGAAATTCCTCAAAAGAAGCAAATGTTTGACATGCATTCCCTTGAGTTTGCAGGATGAAGAAACTGGAACCTAACTTTTGTCTGAAAGCTTAAAGGTAGGAATCTGTGGTTAAATCTTCATGTCTAAAAACACAATAGAGAGTGGTTTGCTTTGAGAATGGCATGAAAGAAATTCTGAGCATTACATTGGTTTCCACCAAGTTAGACGTGACAATCAGAGAAGTGTCTGGTAGTGTTTCTTGAGAGGGGCTCTTCCCTAGAAGAATAGCCAGGTATTAGATTGCCTTCACAAGACAGGTATGCCTTGGGAAACCGAGAACTGGAGAAATCACAAGAAACCAGTTGACAGTGGCAACACCCCATTACAGGGTGGAAGAGTGAAATATGCCATGCCGCAAGGCACCAATACCTGATTTCAATTCTTATTAGTTAAGTATACCCGCCTCCCTTTATTTCCCAGGGGAACCAAAGCATCATCTATTAAAAATAATGGAAGAAGGAGCAGAACACAGAATAACTGACCATATACCCTTCTCCTCCTTCAGATGTCCAAGCCAAAATCAGGCCTGAACTGGAGAATGGAAGAAGACTTAAGTTGGATGAAGTTTGGAGGCTTCAAGTTATCTGAAATAAGAATTTATCACCCGTGGAAAGAAAGTATCTGTGCATTGCTTGACAGTTACTAGGAAAAGTTATAAACATTGACCAAGATTACAAGCAGAGTTAGAAAAAACAAATTGAGAGACTGGACTTAAAATGGTGGCAGTCATGGAAAAGAATAATGCTTTCTGGCAATGTTCTAGTAAATACAATACACTCAAAAATAGGTTTACATGTAGAATATAAAATTCCTTCTATAGGTAGATGTTATTTGAATATATATTTGTATGTGAGTTCCTTTCACTATATTCTGAAACTTAATCTCTGTGGGACAGTTGACTTGGCAGGGATAAGTTTAATTAATGGTGTAGCAGGAAGAGGCGTGGGAGACTTTGAAATGGGCAAATAAGATTACTGGATCTCCTTTCAAAAGAATGTTGGGGATTGTCTAGAAGGCCATGTAGGAATTGCCTGAATCTATAGCTATCTCTGGTTATTTCACAGTTCTGTGAAGATGTAAGTTAACTAGTAGAAAACTGATAGCAATGCAAATATTTTCTGCCTATGGCTTTGCAAATGATTCTTGTTCACAGAAATGCAACATAATTTTTTCCAGTACACAATACAAATTTCTGTAAATTAAATCCTCCTTTGAGCAGTTTGTAGTATCTTACTAATACTCTCATTAATTAGTGAGTCATATGAAATATTTGACACATGATCTTATTATATTTGTGTGAGAGGCATGACCATACTCTTAAAAAAATAAATCTCTTTTAACAGAAGGCTAGGAGAGTTGGTAGAAGGTATTACTTATTCAGAACTCTGGATTCTCTGGAAGATATTCAAAGTAAGGAAGTCTATCTAGTTGAGATCTAAGTGGAGAAACAATGTTGAAAACTCAGAGAGAACGGTCTAGTCATTTACCAAATGAGGCACTCAAACGCAGTTTCACAGCACAGTATATTATGTGTATATTCAGGAACTGGGGAGTAACCAAACTAGAAACACATGAGTAGGCAGCATAGAGTAAACTTTGTGGTACCTGGCAAAATTTATAAGGGGAATTCCATTTGTCTGTGGCTGGTATTAACATTCTTGTCATGGTATGGTGTTCAGGAAAGCTGGTTACACTCAAGGGCAAGGAACTGAACAGACAGATCTGACTGAAAGCTTGTAGCAGAAGGCATATCTTATTCATCCTAGTAGCCTCAGTTTTTATCACTTAGACATTTATATATGCTAAACACTTGCTACCTAGAGGTTAGATTGTTTCCTTTAAGGCTTCTCTTGTCTGTACCAAGAAACTAAAACATATACTCTTCTAGCTAACATTTCCCATTTGATATAACAAACGATTATAGCAATACACACACATGGGTAACATATTTTCCAATCTCTTTCCCTGGAACTCAAAGTTCCTCCAACAGGCAACATTATGTTTTTCCATTACAGTACATGTATCACCATCTTTCCAAACAGAATTTCTTCTCAGTTTTATTGCTGTCCACTGTGCCAATACCCCATATTGTATTATTTGGCATGGTAGCATGCTGTTTCTTATTGTACTGATTTCTATATTCATCAAGAGAGACTAGATCATGCTGTGTTGGCAAACAACTCCAAAATCTCAGTGGTTCAACATACACATGTTTATATCTCATTAACACTGATTTCACTATGCATTCAGGTAAGCCTCTAGAGCAACTGATTCCTGCGTGGGGACTGGGCAATTTGTGTTATTTCAACCTCATGGCTCTGCCATTTCAACATGAACCTTTTTCAAAATGACTTCTGCAAAGAATGGCACATCTGGATAATTCTGCACTGGCAATTAAATGGTGTGTCTCAAGAATGATTTTGGTAACATTCTTTAATGGCTCATTTTCTCAACTAGACACATGCTCCACTTAGCTGGGGTGTTCAGAGGAGTGTTTCTTGGAATGGCGCTCAGACCTCTGGGTAGGAGTGCTGCATGTCTCCAGATGGTGTTTTAGAAACATGAGACAGAACCCTACAAACTTGTGACCCGGTTCTGAGAGGGGGCCATGGTCTCCTTTTTTTAGGTATCATTTGGAGGCACAATGAGGTTGGTGATGGCAGTACCAAAACAGACTGGAGCCTGGAGTCAACCACCAGGGTTGCAGCTTTACAGACATGAAAAGCAAACAAAACAAACAAACTGATAAATAAATAAACACCCCCATACCCTCCGATTTCTATCTTCCAATGCTCCTCTAATCTAAAAGTAAGACAGTTTAGCAAGGGTGCCTGGTTTGCAGCTTGCAGAATTCTTGTCTTGTTTTTACAAAGAGAAAGGTGAATTTAAACCCAAAAGACGGTAATAAGCAAGTAAACCAGCACAGTCCACCCTTTTGTGTGCTGAGAAAAACTCACATATTATCCTATTACTCACATATTATCCTATTACTCTGCGGGCAGATTGTAATTATTTCCTCTGCCTAATGGGATGTTTATCATTGGACAAATGGAGAGGTTCTCATCTTCTCCATAAATATGGTAGAAACAAAGTCACAAAGTCATGTCAATTTCTTTTTAGTTGAATCATAAAATTACTTGAATATTCTTTAACCTAAAGATTAAATTATGATGATAACTATCACCAAATGACTATTCTTATATAAAATAATAGGCAAAGAAGCTGGGGCAAAAGGAAAACTAGTATATCATATTTCAATCACCAAGAGACATTCTTCACAATTTTACATCAATTATAGTGAGTATATGTGTGGAGTTGCTATCCTTTTCATATGTGTTTCATATCTGTAGCTAAGTGTAAGACTATAGCTTCTTTTTAAAAACATTTAAAAATCAGTTTCACATTTTCTTAGTACCTCAAGTTGTCTGTTCCTTACCTAGTCGAATGAGCCAAACCATCATTCCTGGAGTATCTAATCTTTTTTGGATTTGTTTTTATTGGATTGCTGCAGTTTTCCATTAATTTTTATTATTGGGACACAGAAGTACTAAGAATACCCTAGAGAATACCCTGAGCTCCAGACACAGATTTTTCTGACCACACAGTATAGTACCAATTTAATTTCCTTTTGATAAGCAGGATCAATCCCCCAGCCAATACAACCCTGTTGGTGTAATGGCATGAGATATTCAGAGTTGTCAGATGTCAGTCTCATCTTTCAACTCAAAGGAACTGCAGTTGTATCTGCAGGTAACATTCCATCCTTAAGAGTTAAGGGAGTCTAACCAATGAATTTTAAGCTCTCCAAAAAGATAATGAAAATTTGCAAGTGGATTCTTAGGTAAGAGTAGGAGAAACACTCCCCCCCCCACACACATGCACTTCTAACTTAGATTCCTTTACTTATTTGTTATGGTTATGGAGACTATAACATCATATATAGATTACTTATTCAAAACACATAACTCATAGTCTATAATATACCACTAACATTTCAGTGTCTTTGGTCCTCAAGAACATTGTATCTGAATCTTCAGCAGACTATTTCATTGCTGTATTAGGCCTGTTGCTTCTGTGTGATGAGATACATGGTAACACTAGTAATTTCTGTGGGCTCAGAATTTGTGTCTCTGGGGCTAATCACAGACCTAGACCTACTGCCATGAGACTTTATTAATTTGAGTTCCCAGGTCAGAAGAATACCATGACGGTGAGTAAAATGTTGTGTAAGTACACAAGCCGGCAGAGGATTGTCAGCAAGGAAGGCAAATGTGTATCCAAAATACATTTCTATTCTAATAATGAAAAGGGATTGCTGCCACCGCCATGGTGAAAGATTTCCACAATCAACCTGCTTCCAGGTGACTGGCAGGTCCCTATGAGGACAGGAGCCATCTGGGAGGTCTCAGTGTTGGTCTCTGCTGTAGGCAGGATAGGCATTCACTTGAGACAGTGACTGGATTAAACTTGGTGAGGTCAAAGTCAATGTTTTTGATTCTTACGTATTTTTTTCACTTCATGTTATATTGTATTTTTAATGTCTTAATTCTATAAAAAAAATAATTGCAAATATTTTAATGGACATTTAATTTACTTCCTGCTCAATTTTTAAGTAACGTTCTTTCATGACGAGCAAAAGGTAACTTCCGGTTGAGTAAGTTGTAAGCTTAAGTTCCAAGCAGAAAAGTTTCATCTTTGGAGTGAATATAAAGCAATTAATCTTGTTTGCAGTTTGGGCTTCTAGAGAAACAATAATACTGGTAATTTTAATTATTGGCTGTTTAGTGCCTTTACCTCTCATCATTTTATTCACTTATATTGAATTGGGCTTGCAATTTTTATTCTGTTTTGCCCCTTTCATTAGAAACACCATGACTAAGTTTTAACTAAAGTAGCTTCAGGCTGTACTAGGCAAAGCTGAATTGACTTTGCACAGTGTGGCTTCTTCAAGTCTTTGGATAATTAGCTGTGAACAGCTAGTTCCTGGGGCTTGGGGTCCATCAGGCTATTTTTAAAGGTGCTCATAATGTCAAAGGAAAACACCATGAGGCAGAGCCCGTGCACTGCCTTCTACCATTCTGTGTCTCCCCAGGCTTTTAATATAAACTCCAAATCCATCTTCTATAGAAATATTTCCTAAAGAAACTTCAGCTCCTATGGCATGGTGTGTACCCTTACGTGAAACTAATCTAAGATCTTTGTATATACCTACTGATTATGTTTTCTTTCCTTTGTTGTTTTATTGTTGTTGTTGTTGTTAAATGCATTTTGCTTCTATTACCACTCTTCTTTATTCTGGATTCATTATTTATCCATTTTTTTACTCTATGGTGAGCTCTCAAATGGAAGATTCTGGATAAATACAAATGATATTGAACCAAAGACCACTGGCTTCAAAATTAGTCACATTTACAGTATGGATCCTCACTTACATAATATCGAATGACTAAATATTTGTCAAAGAAATAAACTTTTAATGACAGATTGTCATATACTAGCATTTTGCATATGTGAGGGTGTAACTGTTGAAGAAAGACCCTCCAGGAATTTACCCCAGCAGATTTCTGGCTATGTATTCATATAATTAATCATTTCAGTGTTATCACTCATGTTTAACCTTTACATTTCTCTTCTTATTCTCTGTTCTTCTCCTCAATGCATTGCACAGGCTCTTATTTTTTCATAGCAGGCATTCATCCAACATTTGTCAAATATGCAGTAACTTATTACATTTTTCAAAAGTCCCACTGAATTAGCAACAAAAAAAACATAATTACATTGACAGACTTCACATTCTTTTCTGCTGATTTCCTAACCCATCAAAGCAAACAAATCAACAAAACCTCCTTTGAGTGCGTTACTTTCTGCACAAGAATTGTGGAATGATATGAGACATTATCATGATAATTCCAAGAATAGAGTATATCTGGAAATGAAGAATGCATGTTATCTGGTGCTGATTTGATAACACAGTACGACATTATTGTGAAAGAGAAGTGTCTGCCCAGATTTTGAGCTGATATCATTGAGGTATTTGCCAAAATCATGTTGATATGCTTTTGGTGAGATAATCTCAGGAACCTTACCTCCCTGACATACGTGGAATATAAATATCTGGCCAGGGAGGGCTGGTAAATGTATTCAAGATATGACCTAAGAGAGAAAGTAAATGTCTCACATTTCCTCTTACAGAATATGACTGCCATTGCACCCACTCTTTCAATCTCATCCCCTCCCCCACTGCCAACAGCTATTTTAAGTGGACCTGGAAATTTGATAAAAATTTTTCTGATAACAGAAAATACACATTTGTATTATGCATGTTCACACTGATTTGGTTTAATTGAGCATTTTATCATATGCGCTTGCATTTTCTTTTGCTATCTCATTTCATCAGCCAACTATAAGCTGATTGAATACATGTAAATTGGTTTATATGTTTTTTGATTGTTTCCTTTCCCCACTTCCAATTTTTGAATTATTCTAAGCTGGCTTAAATTATTAAGAAAAAAATTCAATTTATTTCCTCTAGTCCAAAGCCCCCTTGAGGAGAGATGGTATGTTTTATTGATCTTTGTATCACCAGGGCCTATCATAGACCCAAGTGCATATTAGGTGCTCAATGCACACTCTAAGAATGAAAGAGAAACTAAATAAGTGGATGAATAAATGCACATATGGATAAACAGATATATATAGTTGAGTACTATTTGGAGATTAGCTAAGACATTCATGAGAATACATGCATGGTATTGACAATAACAGAGAGCCTAGACTTCTAGGACCCTCCAAACCTGAATCCTGGATGCACTCTTCTATCTGCTGTGAATAAAGATAGTTGATGGACTATGAAATCATAAAATCATATGGTTATGATTTTAGCCTTATTTTAGTAGGATGAGAGGAGAGTAGAAAGGACTTAGGTTTTTGCCTTAAAGAAAAAACAGAGTGTTATAAGATGAACAGAGAAAGATACGTCCATGCATAATTGAAATTGGGGGATGGGCAAGGAGCTGTCTGGTTTATGCATAAAGACGTGGACTCAAGCAGCTTTGGATGAGTTACAGGAAGGAGAGTTGGGTATTCATAATTAGCATTGGCCTCCATTACACTGAGCTAGTGACTTTGCATTTCTTTTGGACTTTTTGTTCTAAATCACAGAGACTCCCTCAGCACATGAGTGGTAGTATTACAGATAAATGGCTACCAGTAAACATCCTGGTCCCACTGATGGTAATGACAAGGGTCACTGATACTTTGTACTGTGTTTTAAGATGGAATTCTGTTTTTTAAAAAAAATTTATTTTATTTTAAAGATATGGGGTACGAGTCAGGATTAGGTACATAAGTGTCCTATGTGCAGGTGAAGTTTAGGCCTCCCGCTGGTCCTTACTTCCCCTGGTTTAGGATCAGTTGCCATTACTGATGTTATGTGCCCCCTCTGCCTCCCCACAGGGTCCCACTACTTCCTACCCCTCTCCTGTAGTATTCTGATAAATGTTTAGCATCCACTTATGAGTGAGAACATATAATATTCACTTCTTTGTTTCTGTGATAGATCACTGAGGATGATAAACTCTAAATCCATCCAAGTTGTTGCAAAGTCCATAATTTTGTCCTTCTTTATGGCTATGTAATACTCTGTCATGTATATGTGCCACATTTTTTTTTTTATCCAGTCCACTTTTGGTGGGCAGCAGGGTTGGTTCCATGTTTTTGCTATTGTGAATAGTGCTGCAATAAACATGCCTATGCAGGTATAAGAGAACATTCTTATATTTTCAAATATCTAAGAAATTCTGACATCTTGTCACCCTTGACCAGGTGGTTAGGTTAAGAAGACCAAAATATGAACAGTGGTTTTGGCTGCTTACTTAGACGAGGTGGCATGCTTAGAGTCACTCTAAGATATGGAAAATCTACAACTTCCATTCTGACTTCTGGTGTGCCTACATGTAGAAAATTTTAGGCCAGTGGGCAGTACCATAAAGTGTCTATGACAACAATTTTACTATGTACTTCCTATTTTCAGTTTTTCCTCATTTATATTCCTTCTATTTATGTAGAGTTGCAATTTCCAACAAGCAGCACTGGCCTCCCGCATTATTTATTGTTTCAATATAGGGGACAATTACATATAATTAGCTGGATGACACTACTCATTTGCGGGTGGAATTTGCTATGAATGCCTTTGCTCCTTCTGGGAGTTGCTTTCTATTTCATGCACCACTGCTCTGCTGCTGTTTAAAGAGGCTTACCTTTTATTTTTTTCCTCCTTATTTATTGCTTCATTGGTCCGAGGCAGGAAGAAAGCATATGAAAATCAGCATGCAACAGCCTGTAAATAACTATCACAGAAGGCAGAGAAATAGTTGCATACCAAGTAGAATACACCCAAATAGGTACAAAGTAAGCTTTCAACCATACATTCATTTGTGAGTGAAGAAACCAAGAGAAATTTGTCAGTATCCTTGTGATGTTTTAAGAAAATAATCACTTGATGTCATGGAAGATATAATTCACGTAATATCTCATTTCTCTATCATAATGTGTTCCACATAATTTGATTCTTCAGATGGCTGAAGGTTATGTGAACTTAAAATAATTAGCATTTTCTAAATTTTTGTTTCTCAATTTTGTTGATCTGTCTCCTGCTTTCTTAAACAGAATTTACAGAACATATATGAACTTACCACAGAATTTTCCATAACATGACCTTAAGTTGGGTTATGCTCAGAGGACAGACTCTGTTCTACTACATTTTGAGAGATTGAGATAAGTATCCAGCATTCTTGAAGCCCCGAAGTCTGTATGGTGGGCTCTATGTTCATGGAAAGTTCTTTAAAAAGTTGGGTAGAAAATGTTTTAGAGATTTGTCTTTTAAGCCAGTGGTTTGCTTTAGGCCATGGCAGCACATCCCACCACTCTATATGTGCAAACATGAAATCTCATTTTTATTGAGATTCCCCAAGTGCTTATCTTGATCCCCTAGTTGACTTCCCTCCACCCCATATTTCTACCTCCTTGGTTGAGCTTCTTATAGCTTTTTAAGATGGTGGTCATATGTATCCTTCAACTACTGGGCTGACATCCTGACTTAGACAGTAGTCTCACCTTGACTTCTCTATGGATTGGTTCCCTAGTATATTTGGTTTTTTTGCTTTGTTTTGTTTTGTTTTTAGAGTTGGAGTCTCACTGACACCCAGACTGGAGTGCAGTGGCCACTCCCAGCCACTGCAGCCTCGACCTGCTGGGCTCCGGTGATCCTTCTGCCTCAGCCTTTCAAATAGCTGGAACTACAAGTGCACACTACCACGCCCGGCTAATTTTTTGATTTATTGTAGAGATGATGTCTTGCCAAGTTGCCCAGGTGGGTCTCGAACCCACAGGCTCAGGCAATCCACTCACCTCAGTCTCCCAAAGGCGCGGGATTACAGGCTGAGTCACCGAGCCCGGCTCCTTAGTATATTTGAATGCTTATTCCCAAATGTGTATAATTAGATATAACAATTTACCATCCATTTCATTGTTACCATTGGCAACCAGACAATTTTATGAAGATTTCTTTCTGATTCAATTGGATATTCTACAACCTCTTTTCCTCCTTTAGGGCATTGTATGCCATTGGTCCTACCCACTTTTAGGATCATAGAAAATGATGTGTGAAATAGATGGAAAGAGTCATAGAAATTACACAATTGAACACTCCGATTTTCCTCAGAAAAAATGGAGCTCAGAGAAGTCAAGCAATTGGTCCAAAGATACAGCTAGTAGCTGGAATTAAAATCTATAATTTCTAATTCAGGTTAATGTTTTTTCCAGATTTTGCCATTTTTAAATATTTGTCTCCTACTTTCTTGGACAGGCTATATTTTTGGTTCTTGATTTTATACCTTTATACCCTTACTGTCTTCTGGGACCTTCAAGAATCCTTAGTCACCATTACCCTCCAAGGATTAAAATAGAGAATCATGAGATATTCAGTCATTACATAAACCTCTGAGACTCACCCACATGCACAGTGTCTATTATGTAGGTTCTTATGATTTAAAAAATCCCAAATCTGGTTTTCCTTGTTTTATTTGCATTGTTGGTCTTTTTTCATGAGTAGACCACTAGATTTCTTTACTCAAATGTCCTCATAATGTATATACAAAGTGTTACAGGAGAAATCATTTTTCAACAAAAATTGAATTTCCCACTATTTGTCCTTGGGATCTATGTTTTCCAAGTTCCTACATATAATGCAAGTTTATTTATTATCTTGCAATAATCTTGAAAATGCTGTGTTTATCTGAATTTTATTCATTGTAGTTATATTGGGAATTCTATAAGAAACAAAAAAATAATAAATTAATTAGTCATGTGTGACTCTTCTGCTGCTTTGAGCTTATACTGATTGTCTGAGATTATTCTATTCATAGTATAGAAAAAAGAATAGTTTACATTTTACCAAACATATCACTGGTACTGGGTCAGGTTCTATAATGCCAGTTGGCTAGACATACATTCTAAAGACATCAACAAACATATTATGCTAATTAGTCTCCCCCAGTTTCCTAGAATGAGCAAGAAACTACAAACTACTTTTATATGTATTTGCTAACCCTCTAAGATTTCAGCATAAAAAAGAGTAGCTCAAATCCCAGTTTTGCCCTTTACTAGTATATAACTCAAAAATGTATCTAATGTCCCTGTTACTTTCTTTCCTTATTTACAAAGCATGGACAATAATAGTACCTAACTTATTGTGGATATTAATAAAGGAGGTACACATAAAGATTGTAGCATAGTTCTTATTTGCAGAGTAAGAAATTGAAGTTTTTTATGGATTTTGATATTGTGAAAGCTGTAATGTTTGAAATAGAGTCACTTGTTTCTAAATCTAGAAATTAAAGTCAGGGAAGGACATGAAGGGAAAACTCTTAGCAGGATTTGCCTGATAACAGGAACTATCACAAGAAATTTTTCCAAACTGCCACTTACTACCTTAGTCACACAGGTAGTCAGACAGCCAGCAGGACAAGGATGACTAGCCACTTACACAGCAATCCTCCTTCTTGGAATATACCCAAAGGAACTCAAATCATTCTACAAAAAACATACTTGTCCATGCATGTTTATTGCAGCACTATTCACAATAGCAAAAACATGGAAACAACTGTACTGCCCATTGAAAGTAGACTGGATTAAAAAATGTGGTACGTATACACAATGGAATATTATGCAGCCATAAAGAAGAACAAAATCATGAACTTCGCAGCAACTTGGATGGATTTAGAGTCTGTAATACTCAGTGATCTATCACAGAAACAAAGAACTGAGTACCACATGTTCTCACTCATAAGTGGATCCTGAACAATTATAATATTATAAGAAAGGGATTGGCAGTAGTGGGAAACTGCCAGGGTAGTGAGCGAGGGGATACACTTCATCAATAAGGGTACCTGATCTCAAACCAGGTAACATGTGGACCAAAATGAGGACCAAACTTTACCTGTACAATGACCATTTGCATGCCTATCCCTGAATTGTACTCTATATCTTTAAAGTAAAAAATTAAAAAAAAAATCCCCCTGCCCCAAAATCTGTCACACAAACCCAATCTAAAACTACAAGGGCCTACAATAACTCCAACATTACAAATCCTACTTAGCAACTACTGATACTCACCAATTAGAATTTACCAGCTCTTGTAAGATACTGCCAGTGGTAATAAACTTTTTTTTCCTTCAAAACAACTTGTATAGTCTTCTCTTTTCCCAATAAACACTAACATTTTTCTTTGTTTTACAGATACTTCAGAGGTCACCCTGGACTGTATGTATCTCTCAGATTGTAGTTCTACTTCTTACATATTGTTCTAAAATAAAAATTGTGCTAAGAGGTTAATTTCTTTATATTTTTGTGTTCAAAAATTATACTTCTTTGAGTAAATTATAGCCAATATTGTTTAACAAGTAATAAGGCGTTGTTTCAATTTGTTGTTGCAAAGTACAAAATAGTGTGCAAAGCATGGCAGGAAGGAAAATGCAAATAAATAAATAGCTTAGACCTTATCTTTAAGAAATTTTGACAAAATTTTTTATGCAATTGATAATTTTTATTATTTTCACAGGCTGTGCAACCATTACCACTATCTAATTTCAGGATATTTTCAATGCCTCAAAAAGAAAACCCCTGTACCTATCAGCAATTGTTCCCTTTTACCCTCTCCCTCAAGTTCCTGACAATCAATTAAGTATGTATTTGTCTATTCTGGACATTTTATATAAACAGAATAATACAATATGTGGTCTTTTGTGTCCAGCTTCTTTCACTCAGCGCAATATTTTCAAGGTTCCTCCATGATGTTGCATGTGTTAGTACTTCATTTCTTTCTATTGCTAAATAAAGTTAAATGTAGAGTTAACCACGTGATTCAGCAATTTCACTCACATATACAATAATAACCAACAGAATTGAAAATATATGTTCACACAAAAACTTGTACACAAATATTCACAGCAGTATTATACATAATGGCTAAAAAGTAGAAACAGCTCAAATTTCCATCAGCTGATGAATGGACAAACAAAATGTAATATTTTTTAATTTTTTAAGTGTTAAATATTTAGGAGGTACCAGTGCAGATTTCTTACATGTATATATTGCATAGTGGTGACCTCTGGGTTTTAATGTACTTATTACCTGAATAGCGAATATTGCGCCTAATAGATAATTTTTAACCTTCACCACACCACCGCACCACCTTCCCACTTTTTGTAGTCTCCAATGGCCATTTGTCTACATTATATGTTTATGTGTGCCCTTTCTTTAGCCACAACTTACAAGTGATAAGATGAGATGTTATACTTAGAATAATGGCATCCAGTCCCATCCATGTTGCTGCAAAAGACATGATTTCATTCTTTTTTTATGGATAAGCAGTATCCATGATGTGTGTGTGTGTGTGTGTGTGTGTGTGTGTGTGTGTGTGTGTGTGTGTTTGTGTGTACCACATTTTCTTTATTCTGCCTTCTGCTGGTGAACATGCAAGTTGATTCCATATCTGCTATTGTGGAAAGTGCTGCAAGAAACATACATATAGAGATGTTTTTGTATGTAATGATTTATTTTCCTTTGAGAAGTAAATTTGATACTGAGAAGTAAAATTTTTGGATTGAAGAGTTAGTTCTATTTTTAGTTGTTTGAGAAACTGTTCCATGCAGGTTGTACTAATTTATATTCCCACCAACAGTGTATAAGGGTTCCCTTTTCTCCAAGTCCTTGCCAGCATCTGTTGTTAGATTTTTTAATGATAGGTATTCTAGCTGGTGTAAAGTGAAATTTCATGGGGGTTTTAATTTGCATGTCTCTAATGATTAGCAATATTGACCATTTAAACAAATATATTTATTAGTTGGCTCTGGTATGTCTGTTTTTAAAAAATAAAATGTGTGTTCATGTCTTTGCCCACATTTGAATGAGATTATTTGATTTTTTTCTTGTTGATTTGTTGAGTTTCTTGTAGATTCTGGATATTAGCTCTGTATCAGGTGCATAGCTTGTAAATATTTTTTCCATTCTGTAGGCTGTTTGTGTACTTTGTTGATCATTTTGCTGTGTGAAAGGTTTCTACTTTAATGCAGTTCCATTTTTCTATTTTTTTTTTTTTGTTGTTGTTGTTGCACTTGCTTTTGAAGACTTGGCCATAAATTCTTTGACTAAGTCGATGTCTAGAAAGTTTTTCTCAGGCTTTCTTCTATAAGTTTTGTAGTTTTATGTCTTACTTTAAAGTCTTTAGTTTATCTTGAGTTAATTTTTGTATAAGGTGAGAAGTATGGGTCTAGTTTTATTCTTCTGTAAGTGGTTATCTTTATTTCCTCAGAACCATTTATTGAACAGTGTCACATCCCAAGAGTATTTTTTGTTTACTTTGTTGAAGATTGTTTGGTTGTAGGTATGTGGCATATTTCTGAATTTTCTTTTCTGTTCCATTGGTCCATATGTCCATTTTTACATGTATACCATGCTGTTTTAATTACTATAGTCTTGTAGTACCACTTAAAGTCAGATAATATGACACTTCCAGCTTTATCCTTTTTGCTTAAGGTTGCTTTGTCTATTCAGGCTCCTCATTTTAGTTTCCATATGAATTTCAGGATTGTTTTTCTAATTATGTGAAAAATGATAGTAATTTGATAGGGTTTGCATCAACTATGTAGAGTGCTCTGGACAGTATGCTCATTTTAACTATATTGATTCTTCTAATTTGTGAGATAGTTTGTTTTACCATTTGTTTGTTTCATCTACAAGTTTTTTTCATTACTGTTTTGAAGTTGTTCTTATAGAGATCATTAAACACCTTGTTTTTTATTTGTTTTGTTTTGTAACTATTAGTAATGATATTGGCTTCTTGATTGGTCCTAAGCTAGATAAGTATTGTTGTATCAAAATACCACTGATTTCTGTACATCATTTTTGTATCCTGAAACTTTACTGAACACATTTATTAAATCTAAGGGTTTTTTTTGTGGAGTCTTTCGGATTTCTTGATATAAGATCATATCATCAGTGAATAGTGATAATTTGATTTTCTCTTTTCCAATATAAATGCCTTTAGTTTTAGTTTTCTTTTGCCAGATTACTGTGGCAAGAACGTCTAGTATCAAGTTGAACAAGAGTCATAAAACTTGGCATTCTTGTCTTGTTCGAGTTCTTAGAGGAAATGTCTTCAACTTTTTCCCATTAAGAATGATGCAGGCCATGGATTTGTTATATATAACCTTAATTATATTGAGGTATATGTTTCTTCTATATTTAGACTGTTGAAGATTTGAATGACTAGCTCTTGGATCTAGATGTCAAACTCTCTTGAGAGACAAAAAATTTTCACTGATTATTTTCTTAAATATGTTTTATTAACATTTTGATCTCTTTTCTCTTATAGGGATACTGATAATTTGTAAGTTCAGTTGCTTTATGTAGTCCCAGATGTCTGAGAAGTTTTGTTCATTCTTTTTCTAATATTTTTGTCTGACTGAATTATTTAAAAAGTCATGTCTAAAATATTTTCTTCTGCTTAGTATGGTCTATTTATTATTGAGGCTTCTGAATGTATGCAGTGTTTTCTTCGATGAAAATTTAAGTTCCAGAATTTCTCCATTTTAAAAAAATATATCTATCTTCTTGGGAAATGTCTTATTCATATACTTAGTTGATTTTCTGATTGCTTTGTCTTTTTTTCACATTTCTTTTACATCATATTGAACTTCTTTAAAATCAGTGTTTTAGATTCTTTATCTGGCATTTTGAGGAATTATTTTTTATTGGGGTATTTTTGTTGAACAATTATTGTGGTCCTTTTATGTTATCATATTTTTCTGTTGTTCATATTTCCTGTGTCCTTACACTGATACATATGCATATAGTGTAGCAGTTGATTGTTTCAATTTTATTTAATTGCTTTTCTAGAGTATTCCTTCTGTCCAAGGATGTATATATATTGTTAATTGAGTGAGACAGTTTGGCATTGATTTTGCCTGCTTACAGTAGAGAAAAAGTTATATGACTTCTTGAGCAGTATACAGGGTCAGAACTCTCTGTGACTTCCTCAGTGACTTAAGGTAAATTATTAGCAGAGGTTGTAGTGAAGTTTATGTAGGGACCAACTAAGTTTTTGGCCTAGTGGTGTCAGCAGTGGGTTGGACATCCTGTTTTAGGCCTCAGGATAGCTTAAAATGGTTCCTGTGTTAGTGGGTCCTGGAAGGCTGATTATTGGTCCTCCAAATGTCTTCCTTAATAGCTAGAAATAGGATTAAAGGTCAGGTGTATTGACATTTTCTTAGGCCACTGGGCAACTGGTGTGTTGTGGGTAACAGCAATAGAGGTAGTGGTGTAGTGGCCGAATGTTCAATCCGAGAGACCACTAAGAGCCAATTCTGATGAAAGTTCAAGAGGGTCTTTACTTGCAAGCTCGAGCCTGGACCTCTGTTGACAACCGACGCAGCGGAGTACACCCAGAGGCCCTGACTTCCTTAAGCAGACACCTTTTATGTTTTCACACAAAGGGAGGAGGAGTTTGGGGGGACTTTCCAGTCTTGTTATCATTTAATTGGGTAGTAACCTCTGGTGGTCAGCTCAATTGTGGAGGATTGGCTAGCTTGACTCGGGCTGACCTTGGCCCACTAGCTGGGGAAGTTGCAGAGACATTTGGAAACTTTAGGTGATTTTCCCCTGGCACCTGATTGGTTGTTGCTAAGGGGAAAGTGGGTCAAGGGAAGGGGTTGAAGTTTGAACTGGAGCTTTGCAGTTTTTCCCATAACTGAAACTTTAAACAGCTACAGGTTATGTTTTAAAGCAGAAAACTAAAATGACTGTGCTATTGTCCACAAGCCGATTACATATTTATTGGGTTATAGCATGCTCTTAGCCTAAGTTTATGGTATACTCTATTACGGTTCTCTCATTCCCCTCTTCTCATGAGGGTAGAGTGAATTTAATCTTGGATTCCTTTAACATGCTGTGTCATCCAGGGGCACCTGTTGGTATTTTTGTCTGAGGACCATAAGTTGCACAGTGTTTATTTTAGCTTTTATAAAAGTTATTAGCTTATTTAAAATACATGGACTGAAGGTTAGCAACAGCAAGAGTATGATCACAGGGTCTATGAAAGCAGACAATAGTGTGGTTAACCAAGGTGAGTAGTTAAACCAACTTTCATACCATCCCTGTCTCTGCTCCCACTCTAATTTGCGCTTAGCCAAACTTTCTCGCACCTTAGCCATGGATTTTTTTACTATTCCTGAATGGTCAGTGTAGAAACAACATTCTTCTCCCAGGGCGGCGCAGAGGGCACCTTGCTGGAGGAACAGTAGGTCTAAGTCTCTACGGTTTTGCAGAACTACTTCAGACAGAGAGGTTAGGGATTCCTGTAAGTGTGAAATAGAAGTTTTTATTTTTTCTATGTCAGAATTTATTGCAGCCCGAAGGCTACTGTAATGATGGGATTGAGTGGCTAGGGAGGTGATATCTGTCCCTGCCCCGGCAAGGCCTAGTCCTAGCAACACTGACAGGGTTATTGCAGTGACCGGTTCCCTTTCAACCCGGGGGTACCCTTCTTGTTTCAGCAACTGGAATATGTCCTTCTCAGTGTGATACAGTATTTTGGGGAGTAACTGTACTAAAATGCAAAAGCCCTCAGACTGGGTGAATACCTGCCCATGAAAACACGGAGTTAAGCCAGTGGAACACATCCATCATCCATTCTCGGGGGGCAGGTGAAAATCACTGGAGACTACGGGAAAAGTCTGAGCACATAAGGACTAGACCCCCGAAGGGGGCTTGCCCACGCAAGTTCCTTTCCCAGAGATTGACTGTAGGGTCAAGCTTATTTTTGTGCTCGGGGCCCACCGATAAGCATCAGAACTCAGGCTCATGGTGTAGTTTCCTATGATTGCAGGGCCTTCATAATAAGGTGGCCAGGGACTATAGCATAGCCAGCAGGACCAGATGAGATCGGGCCTGGTGTTATTGAGAAAAAGGTAGGCATTGCTTAGTATATCCCAGAGAGGGTGGGAGGAGGCGCTCCAGAGAAAGTATGAGGATGCATTTAGTACAGGGGTTTTCTCTATAGAGGAAATAGCTGCAGTGTTACCATGGCATGGGGTGTGGATGGCAGTAGTGGAGGGCGCACTGCTTGGCTCGGTTCTAAGAATTGATTCAGTAGTTGGCTTATCTGTGGGTGGTGCGAACCCCTGAATATGGTGTCCAAAATTAGATCAGGTGAGCCCCGGGACGGCGCTGAGGGTTTGGACTTTTAGTCTAATTATGAAAAGACTTCCTAGATCACGCCATCCTGTTTTAGGGTCATCATATAACCTGATTCCCCACGTTTTCCTGACTGTCCAGTCTGTAACTCGGCGCCTCGCTGGAGTGAAGTCTATCATGAGGGGGTAGGAGAGAGAGGGTGTCACATACATACCCTGAATCTGACAGGGCCCCTTCTTATAACCTGAGGGGTTTCTTTTTATAGTGATTAAGTCATTGGCTTTGGTAGGGACCCAAGGTATGGTGCCTGTGGAGACACAGGCCCATGCTGGGCAATAATATTGGCCGGGGTCTGTGCATGCCTCGTCCTGGTCATGGCCGGGGCATACATGAAACTGATACTGCTTGTTATAGCCTAGATTTGAAATTACCTTGGTTACCGCGCCAGCCCAGTCAGAGTATTGGTACATTTCCTTTAGGTCACAGGTGAGGGTTGGGAACCAAGTGTTGAGGGGAGCGAGGTTGGAAGTTTGAAAAATTATTCTGTTGATCCCTGACCTGAGGGTTATCAACTGCCATGTTAAGTTTAGAGGTTGGTGAGGATTAGGGACTGCCGAAAGGGATCCCATCCCCATCACGAAGAAGCAGAAGGAGAAGAAGTGCGACACAGTCTTAACTTTAGAGGATTGTCCTTGTCCAGTCAGCTGCTCCATTCGGGTGCCTAGTTTTTCAGCACAGCAGGGGTGTCAGCAAGTTTGACGTGGATGTGGTACAAGATGCGATACCTTCCACCTTCAAGGCAGTGGGGGTGGACAGGATCACGACATATGGTCCTTTCCACTGCGGCTGCAGAGTCTCGTGTTGATGTCGCTGGACATACACCCAGTCCCCCGGTTGGTAGTTGTGGGGAGTCGGCGGTGGTCCAGTCTCATAAAGGGCTTTCAGTCTGGGCCACACCTGCCCGTGGACACTTTGCAGAGTTTGGAGGGAAAAAAGGAGTTTTTGATCATCTATGTTTATTAATAGTTCTGTTCTTAGGTTAGGTATGACCGGTGGAGGCACGCCAAACATGATTTCAAAAGGAGTAAACCCTAGCTTATAGGGTGAGTTGCGCACCCTATATAGCACAAAGGGAAGGAGAGTCACCCAGTCCCCGCCAGTCTCCTGGACTAATTTAGTTAAGGTCTCTTTTAGGGTTCTATTCATTCTTTCTACCTGTCCTGAGCTCTGGGACCTGTATGCACAATGTAATTTCCAATCTGCCCCCAGGGCCTGAGCTACTCCCTGTATTACCTTAGAGATAAAACTGGGGCTGTTGTTCGACCCGATCTGGACCATACCTGGGCATCAGATCTTCCAAGAGTTTCTTGGCAACCACCTGTGTGGTTTCATTCTTGGTGGGGAATGCCTCCGTCCACCCTGAAAAGGTGTCTATAAACACTAGTAAGTACTTGTATCCGTACTTTCCTGGTTTCACCTCAGTGAAGTCCACTTCCCAGTACGCTTCTGGCCAGTTTCCTCGAAGTCTGGTCCCCGGGTTTTGTTTGGGATTGGTTGTGATGACAACCTGACAAGCCTGACATTGATTTACAATTTGTACGATCATTTGTTGACCGTTGGGCATAACCATGTTTGCATGGCGTATTAATTTTTTCATTTTTCTGGTTCCCATGTGGGTACTTCCGTGCATTTTTATAAGCAGTTGCCGACCCAACTGTTCTGGTAGGATGACATTCCATTTGCTGGTGGTCGTATCCCAGTGTTGGATTCCACCAGCTGTTTGAGAACATAACTCCAGGCTGCCCATTTATCCATTTTAAATCCTCCTTTGTATAATTCAGGCTTTCAGGCAGATCTGGGGGCCCAGAGTCTGGCAGTGTGGTCACTAGGACATGGTCCATAGAAAGGGCCGCCTTTTTGACCTTAGTGTCTGCCAGACAGTTTTCCCGTGCCACTGGCGTGTCCTCATTCTGGTGTTCTGGACAATGTACTATGGCCAGTGCTTTGGGTAGCCAGAGTACCTGTAACAACTCAAGGATTCCAGTTTTATTTTTGATAGCCTTTCCTTCTGCAGTTAAGAGCCCCCTCTCCTTATAGATGGCTCCATGAATGTGCGCAGTTGCAAAAGCATACCTGCTGTCAGTATAAACATTTATTCTTTGCCCTTTTCCCATGACTAGGGCCTTAGTGAGGGCAATGAGCTTGGCTCGCTGTGCTGAGGTTCCGGCTGCAAGTGGCGCTGCCCATAAGGTCTCAGTTTCTGTAGTCACCGCTGCCCCAGCATACCTGGTTCCGCCCTGCACGAAGCTGCTGCTGTCTGTGTACCAAGTTTTTTTGGCATTGGTTAGGGGCCGGTCCTGGAGGACTTCCCGTATTCCATGGACCTGCACCAGGATGTCCTGGCAGTCGTGCAGGGGGCCTTCCCTGTCCGGGTCGGGTAGTAGGGTGACTGGATTCAGAGTAGCCAGAGCCTGAAACAAGATTCTGGCTGGGTTTAAAAGGAGACTTT
>NW_007247031.1:0-36263 GCF_000164805.1 Carlito syrichta | reverse complement strand
GGTGACATGTAGTTTTTTTCCCATGGTGATTTTGTCAGCGTCCTTGACCATAGTGGCAACTGCTGTGATGATTCGTAGGCATGGGGGCCACCCAGAAGCCACGGAGTCTAACTTCTTTGACAGGTATGACACTGGCCTCTTCCATGGCCCTATTTGCTGCAACAGCACTCCTTTGACTATTCCCTTAGACTCATTAACAAACAAGAAAAAGGGTTTAGTTAGATCTGGCAGTCCCAAAGCTGGGGCTGACACCAGGTCTTGTTTAAGAGTTTTGAAAGATCTGTTCATGTCCTCCGTCCATGTGAGGTCGGACTTATTTTTGGTGGCCTCATATAATGTCCAGGTGAACTCAGCAAACCCGGGAATTCATAGGCGGCAGAAGCCAGCCGATCCTACGAACTCACGTACCTGTTGTACATTCTGTGGTTGTGGAATTCTCAGTACTGTCTCCTTCTGGGCGTCCGATAGCCATCTCTGCCCATCTTTCAGTTTGTAGCCCAGGTAACTTACTTCAGTTTTGCAGATCTGAGCCTTTTTGGATGAGGCTTGATAGCCCAGAGCACCTAGTGTTTGCAGCAAATCTCTAGTGCCTTGCAAGCACGCATCACGATTTTCTGCAGCTAGTGGAATATCATCCACGTACTGCAACAGGGTTAGGGTGGGGTGTGTGTTACGGAACTTACCTAGGTCTTCATGTAAGTCTTCATCGAAGATGGTGGGAGAGTTTTTGAATTCTTGGGGAAGCCGGGTCCAGGTGAGTTGCCCACTGATTCCTCTTTCCGTGTCCAGCCACTCGAAGGCGAAGATGTCCTGACTCCGTGGGGCCAACGGTAAGCTGAAAAAGGCGTCTTTTAAATTTAATACTGTGCACCAAACCTTGCCTGGGGCCAGGGCGGTGAGGAGGGTATAGGGGTTAGGGACCGTGGGGTATATGTCCATCACCCTGCGGTTTACTTCCCGTTAAGTCCTGAACAAGCCGGTAATCGGTTGAATTGGGCTTTCGCACTGGGAGCAAGGGTGTGTTTCAGGCAGACTGACAAGGCTGCAATATTCCCTCATCCAGCAGCCACCGTATATAGGGGGTTATTCCATTTTGTGCTGCCACAGGGATTGGATACTGCCGGACCCCGGCTGGGTCCACTCCGGGCTTTAGTTCCACAAACACTGCTGGCCTGTGTTTAGCCAACCCTATTCCTCCAGTTTCTGCCCAGGCTAGGGGAATTTCCCGAAGCCAGTCCTGAATGTCCAATTCCATCTCTGGGTTAGGGGCCTGACACAGCCTGTATTTATCTTTTAATTTTACAGTTAGAATCTGCAGGGGGCGCCCAACTGAATTTGTTACTGTCACCCCGTCTGGCAGAAAGCTGAGATTTGCTTTCACTTTGGTCAACAGATCTCTCCCAAACAAAGGGTACGGGCAAGGGAACTAAGAACTCATGGGCGACCGTACCAGTGCTTAAATTCACTGTTCTCTTAGTGGTCCAGTGTGCCGGTTTTATCTCGTTAGCTCCTTGAACCCATGAGATTTTGTCTGAGAGAGGGCCTTGTGGTTTTAATAATACGGATTGCTCCGCTACTGAATTCACATGAAAAGTCACAGGTTTCCCCCCTACCTCCAAGGTTACCTGGGGCTCAGGGGGGAACTCTGAGCCCTGACCTCCCTATTCAGTTATAAGTACAGTCACTTTGTCCTCAGGACAAGGAGAGCGCTTAGGGCAGTTCTTTATGTAGTGCCCTTCCTCTTTGCAGTAGAAGCACTGACTTTTCCCTAAGTTGGGGCAGTCCGGCTGAGGGTTCCCTGGTTTGTTGCCTGACTTGTAAACCAATTTTTTCAGCCGCTTCTGTTTTTCCTTGGGGTCGTGGGTAGTGGCGGCTAAGAGAATTTTGGCTAATCCCTTGGTCTGCTGCTTGCTACGCCTGTCCTGGCGTTCTTCTGGACTCTCTCTATTGTTAAAGGCTTTCTCAGCAACCCCCAGCAGATCCTGTAAACTTTTCTTTCCTAATTTTTCTACTTCCTGCAGCTTCCTTTTGATATCTGGTGCTGCCTGATTAACGAATGCCATGATCACAGCCGCTTCTGTTTCTGGTGCCTCTGGATCCATTGGGGTGTATTGATGGAAGGCTTCTGTAATACGCTCCAAAAATGTGGCTGGGCTCTCGTTCCTGTCCTGCCTTATGTTATATACCTTAGCCAAATTAGTGGGCTTACGAGCAGCTGCCCGGAGACCTGCCATCAGAGCCTGGTGGTAGACCCAGAGTTTCTCCTTACCTTCTGCCATGTTAAAATCCCATCCAGGTCGGGAAAGGGGAAAGGCTTCATTTATAAGATCAGGGTTGGTGGTGGACTGTCCATCAACTCCCGGAACCAGCTTCTGGGCCTCCGTCTGGATTCTTTCTTTCTCTTCAGTGGTGAATAATACCTGTAGAAGCATCTGGCAATCATCCCTGGTGGGTAAAGAGAATGCTTTCCAGCAAGTTAATCAGCCCTCTAGGATTCTCAGAGAAAGTAGCAGTTTGTGTTTTCCAATTGTATAGATCACTAGTGGAAAATGGCCAGTAATGCATGGGTTGGTTCCCGGCCTCATCTGGGGGACCAGCCACTCTTAGTGGCAAGATCACCATGGAGTTGGCTGGGGCCACTCCAGGACCAGCCACCCTGGAGACTCTCCCTCGAGTCCCCGTGGCTGGTCCATCCATTTCTCTTTTCTGCTTCCCCTCCCTGGCTGCTCCTGGCTCTGCCTCTGCAGCGGTGGCAGCAGCGGTGGTGGAGGCGGCGGCTGAGGCTTGGGGTTGCGGTGCTGGCGGGGCTGAAGGTCTCGGGGGAGCTGACTGGTATGGGGGGAGAAAATTATTTCTTCCAAGTTAGAATCAGGGAGAATGGGGTAAAAGGGGTTCTTTGGGGACTTATGGAAGGATTGTGCTTCTCCCAAGGCTGTGACGACACACTCTCCGGTGGCTCCAAAGTTTCCGCCCCCTTCTCCTGCAATGTGAGCACTTTTAATGCCTTTAACAGGGTAGGAAGGTAGGGTTTTACCCAAGGGGGAAGGGATTCCACTATATCTTGCCAGACCAGTATATAAGGTAGTTGGTCTGGGTGTCCCTGGGATCCTCTTTGGAGGATGACACTCTTGACCTGCAAGAGAACACTTGTCAGAAAGGTCCCTTCTCGTGGCCAGCCTACATTGAAGGCGGGCCACTCAGTGGCGCACAAATCCTGGAATTTCTTTTTGTGAATTTCAACACTCAAATTGTGCGCCCTTTCCTTTAGTTCTGAAAAGTGATCAGTCATGAGAGTTAGCGGCGTTGTCTGTGCCCGCCCTATCTCATTCGTCAGTACTGTCGTTACAACAAACACAACCAACAAGACGAAAGGGAAAATGACAAGAGACAGACAGTAGCGGCCGCGAAAACAAATCTGAAAGTACGATAGGGGAGAGACAGACCGTCGACGAGTCTGACCTTCCCCGCAGATGAAGACCTCGTCTTTCGGTTGGGGTCGTGGGACGTCTCCCATGAGCCCCGGCCGGCAGCTTTCCAGCACATCCACCTAGACTGATGCCAACCTCAGAACAAAGTGTGGAGCTCCACCTGAGATACAGGACACAGATGCGCTAACCCGGGAGTGACTTACCGAATGCCGGCCTGAGAACCCTCCGGACTGGGGTCTCGGGGGGCTCTGGGATCCCGGGAGAGCCCCCAAATGTAGTGGCCGAATGTTCAATCTGTGAGACCACCAAGAGCCAATTCCAATGAAAGTTCAAGAGGATCTTTATTTGCAAGCTCGAGCCTGGACCTCTGTCGACAACCGACGCAGCAGAGTACACCCAGAGGCCCTGACTTCCTTAAGCAGACACCTTTTATGTTTTCACACAAAGGGAGGAGGAGTTTGGGGGGACTTTCCAGTCTTGTTACCATTTAATTGGGTAGTAACCTCTGGTGGTCAGCTCAATCGTGGAGGATTGGTTAGCTTGACTAGGGCTGACCTTGGTCCACTAGCTGGGGAAGTTGCAGAGACATTTGGAAACTTTAGGTGATTTTCCCCTGGCACCTGATTGGTTGTTGCTAAGGGGAAAGTGGGTCAAGGGAAGGGGTTGAAGCTTGAACTAGAGCTTTGCAGTTTTTCCCATAACTGAAACTTTAAACAGCTACAGGTTATGTTTTAAAGCAGAAAACTAAAATGGCTGTGCTATTGTCCACAAGTCGACTACATATTTATTGGGTTATAGCATGCTCTTAACCTAAGTTTATGGTATACTCTATTATGGTTCTCTCAGTGGACCCAGGCATTCCATGTTGGTGTTTCTGGAAGCTGTCATTGGTTGGGTTGGGTAGATGCCAGTCCCAAAGCCTTTCATAGGAGGGCAGTGGGTATCACCCTAATTATTCTCAGGAGAGCTTGGTTTCCCTTGTCCTTTCCCCAGTTAGATGAAAGCTGCAGCCATGTTGCCTCAAACTCAACCTGAGGGTAAGACTCAATCCAGCTTTAAACTCTCAAAATCATGCCAGTTCTGGGCTTGTGACCAAAAAGGGAGAAACCCACTCAGGTGAACAGCATAGACAAGAAGCCATGGGGAATGGAGCTTGTTTGAGTCTCCATCTCACAGCAACCCATAGCAAGGCATTCGGTATTGTTCCAGTTACGCATAAGAAAGGTTGGCTTCCCTGCCCTTCCTTGACCCAGCAGCAGCTTCAGCCACATCAGCCTGAAGTCACACCAGGAAAGGAGCACAGCTCACCATTAAATTTCAAAATGGTTCCTTGGATCTTGGACCAGAGAGAGCAGGACACTGCTCGGGCAAGTGGAAATGGGAAAAAAATCTGTGAGGTATGCAGTCTGCTTATGTTTCAGTCTCACAATAGCCCACTGAGAGGCAGTGGGTATTGTCCTATTTGTATAGGATACTCTGGTATCTCTGTTTCTCCTTGGCTGGGCAGTGGCTGTAGCCATGTAAGCCCAAACTCAGAGCGTGGGGCACAGCCCAGTGTTAAACCCTCAATATAGTGCCTTGGTGCTGGGACCACAGAGGTTGAGTGAGCTAGCAATGTGAACAAAAAACTGTGGCGAGCACAGTTCACTTGTGTTTCAGTTTCAACAACAGCTTGTAGCAGGGTTGCAGGTATTCCTTGCAGATGTGTGGGAGTGCCTGATCTCCCCTTTCCCTCCTTGAAGCAGAGCAACGGATGCAGCTGTGTCTGTAGACCCTCAATATCTAAGCTTTTAAAATGGCTTCCATTAGATGGCTTCTCCAAGCTCAGATGCCTGTGGGATTCTGTGTAGGCTCCCTGTCAGGAGCAATGTCTCTGTGCAATCTTTAGACAACTCAGTATGTCAGGTCCTAGCGAGTTGAAGGTTTCTGGCATAGTCATGATGGTAAAAGCCTATTTTGGCGCTTAGGGGTTTCTTTCCTGCTGTTTTCTTGCATTCAGGAGTTTCTGTTGGCTCTTAGCCTGGATGAGTCGAGCTGCCTCAAATCTTCTCCTTGCATACTTCTGGTCCTTTCTGTTGCTTCTCTGGTGAATCTGAGCATTCTCTCCTAGAAAATCTGTGTGAAATGTGAATATCTACTCACTATTCTGGTTCTTTTCTGTAGAGGAGTCACACACTATCTGCATCTAGTCATCCATCTTGATCTTTTCTCTATGTAAGAAATTTAAAAACAAAAGCTTTTTTAAAAAATTATTTTCTTAATGTTTTCCTTTTTGGACCCAGAAACACTCAGTGTTTATTATTTTGATTTCAGTTTCTCACTAGGACAATATTATTTTTCATCATTAACTTATTACCTTCTCATTCCCATTTCTCTTCCAATTCATGGCCACTTGGCACTATCACAAAATCACTTCTCATAGGCACTGTTTAATTTCATTTCACTTTATGATGACAGTCTGTATACCTTTCCTTGGCCAGAAGTCTTGCTCTTATGTCTGTCAAGGGAAAGTAGGAAGGGTGGATAGCACAGGACAGGATGTCACTTCTAATAATAACGTAACTCAAGTTTTCAGTACTCTTCATGATAGACCCACACAGTCTTTTAGTCCTTTTGTACTGGTTATTGAGGGCATCCTTTTTCTTGAAGCCAAGGTAGAGAAAAATATTCGCTAATTCATTTCCTATGTCCCTGAATATCAACCTGAAAACAGAAAGAAGTTAAGCACTTTGTTCAATCATTTATTAAAATGAAAGTAGCACCCTGGGGCTATAGGAACATGGGGAGCCATTGCCAGGTTCCATTTATTTTTAGCTGTTGTCAATTGCACATGAAACAGACCCTGGTGTGCAGTCCTGTCCTGCTGACATTTCCACTAGGTAATTTACCATTTACTCCACACTGTCTGGAAAGCCTTCCAGTTATTTTGTGAGATAAACAATAGGTGCCTTTGCTTCAGTGAACTTTCGTTTGAGCTTAATGACCTGATCCAACTGGAGACAGTCTTTTTACTCTTGTAAAAAGGAAAATGTTGTTACTAACACCCCTTTGCTTGGCAATTGCTTCTTAATGCTTAGTTTATTTTAGCTTGGGGGTAATTTCATGCATTTGCTTCTCAATTTTTTTCCTCTTGGTGTATCATAGACAGCTATATCCAAAACTTGCAGTGGAAGCCAGCATAGCCCAGTGAATGAACTCCATGGATGCAAGTAGTGCTGTCTACATTTCAATCATAGCCCCAACATCTGCTAGATTTATAATTATAAACTAGTGGCTTACTTGTCTTCAGACTCAGTTTCTCTACCTAGAAAAGAACAGAATATTTATATTCACTTTATATGATTAGGAATAGGAGAAATTAACTGAGATAATCTAGGTAAAATAGCTGTAGTGCTCATGCATAGTAAATGCTCATTAAACAGTTGCTATTTTCAAAATTACTAACAATAAATATTAGTGATTTTCATAATTACTATGAATAGTATTGTGGCTGGTATGCGTGAATATATATATATATATATATATATATATACACTTAATTTTTAATATATATACACTTAATTTTGTCACTTAAGTATAACATGCATCTAGGAAATCAAGTGAATTATGGAGTATGCAGCTTGATGGATTGGCATCTAAGTAAGCATAGCTATATAGCCACCACCTAAGTCAAGGTCTAGAAAGTTATTACTAGTACCTAAGAGGGCTTTCTTGCCCTTACATAATAACTAACCCTGCAACTTCCCTAAAGGTCATCATTATCCCAGTTTCTAGAACCCTATATTATATTTGCCTGGTTTTGAGCTGTATATAAACTGGGACTGTATATAATACATAATATATTGTTCCTGGTTATATTTACTCACTGTGTAGTTACAAGATTCATCTATTCTGCTGTGCAAGACATCAGCTTAATTTTATTGCTGTATAGTATTTCTTTGTATTTATGAGGATGAGTAACTTTATTTTATATGCTAATCTACCATGAAACTTCTGACTAACCCTTAGTATGGCAGTGCCTGTAAAATGTGACTAACCCTTAGTATGACAGTGCCTGTAAAATGTCTAGTTGATGTATTACATTTTATGTAGAAAGACCCAGTTACTGTAAATTTCCTCCAGAACAACCCTTCATGCTGTTGATGAAATCATAGGCTTTGATGCCTGTAGCCACTGCCCATCCTTCCAGAGCATGTATACTGTTTCCCAAGATATACTCCTGTGTTCAGGAGTATCGGATACAGAGATTTATGTCTTGCTACTACCCAAGACCATGCTTCTGTCTGTAAGTTCCCCTAAAATCACCCAGTATTACAAACTGAATGTAACTGCCTCACTCTTTAGTTTATTTGTTCCTGCAGCATTTGGGGGTAGTTTTGCATATATGGCCTTTTTACAGACCAGTATTTTTTATTTATTATAATAGTGATGGACATTTGAGATCTTACTAATTTCACAAAGAGATATTACAGCTATTTTGTAGAATTTCCTGTGAATATTCTTGTATCTGATTTTTGGCAAACATGCATTCCTATATCAGTTGAGTGTATGACCAAGAATAAAATAGGATATATGTTCAACCTCAGTAGATACTGCCAAACCTTTCCAAAGTGGTAGTACCAATTTTCCTTTTTATTAGCAATATATGAAAGTTTCTTTTCTCTGCATGCTTGTCTATACTCAGTCATTTTTTATTTTAACCAGTTCAGTGGATTGTGTAAGGGTATTTTTTTTTGATGGCTTTAATGTGCATTTTTGTAATAACCAAGTTAAACATATTTTGGTATGTTTACTGGTAATTTGAATATCTTTTAAAAAATTTTATGTTTGAATGTCTTTCCCATTTTTAAAATTGCATTATGCTGTTTTATCTTGTTTCATATGTGTCCTTAATACAAGCCCTATTTTGGTTTAGGTATTGCATACTGTCTTTTACCACTTCGAGGGTAGCCTACTCACTGTCTTAGTGGTATCTTTTTACATATGGAAGTTCTTAATTTTAATATAGACCAATTTATCTATGTTTTCAACTGTTTCATTTGGGGATCTTTTTAAAAAATTATTCCCAGCTCACAGGCTATAAAGATATTCTGCTGTTATCTCTGAGACACTTTATTATTTTACTTTTTTACATTTAAATCTGTCATTCATTGAAATTGACTTTTATATCTGTTTTGAGGCAAAGGTAAAATATATTTTTTCTCATATGAATATCCAATTAACCATTCATCATGTATTGCAAGAATAATTCCTTATTTCTCTGTAATGCTGTTTTTTGCATATATTAATTGTCTGCTTATGGAGGGACTACTTTTATATATGTCTATTCTTACATAAATACCACACTGTTTTAATTTGTAATCTTTACAAGTTTTGCTATTCAGTGTAATGAGTTCTAACACATTTTCTTCTAAAATATTGCCTTGACTCTTTTTACCCTTCTGCAATTTCACAAAGAGATATTTAACTTTATATATTACGGAAACTCTCAAAAATAGGCAAAAGTAAACTAACAGTATAATGATCCCAAATATATCCATCAATCTCTTTCAGCTTTTATGAACATATAGTCAGTTTTGTACCATTTATAACCCCCATCTGTTTTCCACTATCACCAGATTATTTAGTAATGAAGTCCAGACCGGGTGTGGTGGCTCAAGCCTGTAACCCCAGCACTTTGGGAGGATGAGATGAGAGGACTGCCTGAACCCAGGGGTTCACAACCAGCCTGAGCAACTTGGTGAGACCTTGTCTCTACAGTATATAAAAAATAAGCCAGGTGTGATAACGTGCAATTGCAGTTCTGGCTACTTGGAAGACTGAGGCGGAAGGATTGCATGAGCCCAGCAGGTCAGTGCTGGGGTGGCTGTGAGTGCTCCACAGCACTCCGGCATGGGCTACAGAGTGAGAATCAGACTTAAAATTAAAAAAAAGAAGTGAAGTTCATACATCACATAGTTTCATCTATAAATATTTCTATGTATATTTATAAAAGCAATTAAATTTTGATTTACACATACTTACAAAAACATTATTCCTAAACAATGCATTAATATTAAATATATAGTTAGTGTACAAATTTACCTAATTTTATCATTGTTTTTAGAGTATGTTTGAATTAGGTCTAAAGATATTAATATATTGTAATTGGTTGATACGTCTCTTAAGTTACTTTTTAACAACTGGTTCCACTAAGATAACTTCTTTAACTGAAAATATCCTGTTGGGTTTTTTGGTGTTTTGTGTAGTCTCATACTTTAAAAATTATTCAAAAATAATTTTAAACTTACAAGAAAGTTTCTGAACTAATATAAAAAAATTCTGTGTACTCATTTTATTATTTAAAAATGTTATCTTTATTGAAAGACACTTTAAACCTAGATTAGTCTTATTATTCATAATTCTTTGCAGAATTTTTTGTATAAGTAGTATAAAAATTGTACATGTTTATGAGCACAATGTGATGTTTCAATACATGTTATACATTGTATAATGATCAAATCATGGTAATTAGCAAATTCATCACCTCAAACATTTATTATTTTTTTGTTTGTGGTAAGAACATTCAGAATCCTCTGTTCTAGCTATTTTGAAATATATGATACACTATTGTTAACTGTAGTCGCCCTATTGTGCAATAGAGCACAATCAATTATTCCTTTTATCTAACTATAACTCTGTACTCGCTCTACCTCCCTCCATCCTCTTCCCACCCCTGTTACACTCCCAGTCTTTGGTAACCACTGCTTTCATCTCTACTTCTATGTTAGCTTTATAAAATTCTACATAAGAGTGAGATGATGTGGTATTTCATTCTTTTTATGGCTGAATAGTATGTGAATATATACCACATTGTCTTTATCCATTCAACTGTTAATAGGTACCTAGATTGATTCCATATCTTTTAAATCATGAATAGTGATATAATAAACATGCCAATGGTGATATTTTTCAGCATACTGATTTCATATCCTTTGAGTATATATTCATTAATTGCATTGCTGGTTCATAAGAGAGTTCTAGTTTTGATTTTTTTGAGGAACTTCTATGCTCTTTTCCATACTGGCTGTAATTAGCATTTCTTCCAATGGTGTAAAAGGGTTTTCTTTTCTCCACTTCCATATCAACACTTACTATCTTTTGTCTTTTTTATGTCAGTCATCCTAACTGGAATGAGGTGATATTTCATTGTAGTTTTTACTTGTGTTTCCCTGATGATCGGTGATGTTGATCATTCTTTCATATAACTAGTGGTCATTTGTACGCCTCTTTTTGAGAAATGTCTATTTAGGTCTTTTGTCTACTGTTTAATTGAATCGTGTGTGTGTGTGCATGTACTTTGCTAAGTTGTTTGCATTCCTTACATATTTTTAATATTGACTCTTTTTCAGATGTATAGTTTTAAATATTGTCTCTCATTCTGTTACCATTCTCTTCACTCTGTTGATTGTTTCTTTTGCTGTGCAGAAGCTTCTTAGTTTGATATAAATCAATTTGTCTATTTTTGCGTGTGTTGTCTGAGGTTTTTGAGGTTATATCCAAAAAATTCTTACACAGATTAATGTTATGAAGTGTTCCCCCTGTGTTTTCTTTTAATGGTATTATAGGTTTGGGTCTTACATGTGAATCTTTAACCTATACTGAATTGATATTTTTTAATGTAGTGAGAGATAGGGGTCTAATTTTATTCTTAGGTATGTGGAAATCCAATTTTTTCAGCACCATTTGTTGAAGAAATTGTCATTTCCTCCATGTGTGTTCTTGACATCTTTGTTAAAAATCAGTTGGTTATAGATGCATGGGTTTATTTCTGGGCTTTCTATTCTATTTTCTTGGTTTCTGTGTCTGTTTTATTGCCAGACCATGCTGCTTTGGTTGCTATAGTTTTGTAGAATGCTTTTTCTGGATACAACCTCAAAAACCCCAGGCAACAAAGGCAAAAATATACAAAATGAATTATATCAAACTAAGAGAATAGTTAATATCTCCAGTTTTGTTCCTTTTGTTCAAGGTTGCTTTTGCTATTTGGGGCTTTTTGTTATTCCATATGAATTTTAGTTTAGTTTTGTTTGCTTTTCTATTTCCATGAAGAATGTCTTTGGCATTTTAATAGAAATTACATTCAATCCGTAAATCACTGGGTAATATAAACATTTTAACAATATTTATTCTTCCAATCAACAAAGACTAGGTATCTTTTCATTTATTTGTGTCCTCTTCAGTTTGTTTCATCAATGTTTTATAGTTTTCAGTGTAGAGAGCTTTAATCTTCTTGATTAATTTTTTCCTTATGTATCTTTTTATAGCTATTGCAAATGGGATGGTTTTCTTGAATTTTTTTCAGAAGAACACTGTTATTTTTGATGCTGAGGTTATAGTCTGTACCTTTACAAAATTTGCTTTTTAATATTAACAGTTTTTGATACAGCTTTAAGGTTTGATATATAAGAATATATAGTCTGCAAACAGGTACGGTTTGACTTTTTCTTTTCCAATTTGAATGCATTTTATTTCTTTCTCTTGTCTAATTGCTCTGATTAGGACTTCCAATACTGTGTCAAATAGAATTGGTGAAAGTAAGTGTCTTTGCTTTGTTCTGTATTTTAGGGGAAAAGCTTTCAAATTTTTCTTGTCCTGAGCACTCTTCACCCAAATTTCCAAGATGTAAACATTTACCTCATTAGTTTTATCATTTTTTCATTCTTTTACTTTCTCTCTTGCCTTCTCTTTATATTTTTTTCCCTCAAACTTGTGTAAAAGCTTGCAGTAAGTTGCAGAAATAATTTTCTCTTACCTCAAAATATGAAATTATTTTTTCATAAATCATGTGATATTGATCGCATTCAGAATATTAGTATTATTACAGTACTGTTATCTAATTGACACACAGTTTTACCAAGTGATAAATATTAGTGATAATACTTTTTCTTGTCCAGATTTAATCCAGGATGACATATTGCATTTAGTTGTCATGTCTCTTTAGTCCATTTTAATCTGAAACAATGATTAGATTTTTTTGTCTTTCATGATCTTCACATTTTTAAGAGAATAGAGTAGTATTAAGAGTTATGAAAGCTCTGAGATTTTCCCTACTTGCAAGCTCACAAGCTTGCTTGCCACAGTTTTAATTATGCAAACAAAAGATACAGATTCCTGTGCCAGATACAAAGGACTGTATTATACCACTGTCAATAGTATGAACTTCAGGTCTGTGTCAGTTCCTTGTGACACAAGTGTCATGAGGTAACATAAAGGATAGTATTGAATGCTGATCAACAGTGACTTTATATGTCAGCTGAGGAAGCTCAAACTTAAATAATCCAAATATTTTTAAGTGGATTACAAGCAAACCTACACTTTGTACCAGAGGAAAACATATATTTGTTATACTGGACAGTAAACCAACCTTTCCCTTTAATTTTGAGTGAGACACTATCACTATCTTCCAAAGCTCTTTGTTATACAAACATTCTTTTTTTTTTTTTGAGTTGGAGTCTCACTCTGTCACCCAGACTGGAGTGCAGTGGCCCCTCCCGGCCACCGCAGCCTTGACCTGCTGGGCTCCAGCAATCTTTCCGCCTCAGCCTTCCAAGTAGCTGGAACTACAAGCGTGCGCTACCACGCCTGGCTAATTTTTTGATTTATTGTAGAGATGAGGTCTCGCCAAGTTGCCCAGGTGGGTCTCGAACCTGCGGGCTCAGGCAATCCACTCACCTCAGCCTCCCAAGGCCTGGGATTACAGGCTGAGTCACTGAGCCCGGCTTATACAAACATTCTTGAAAAGATAGTCGACAACAAAAGGATAGTTTTTGCTTTGCCTGAAAAATGAGCAGAACTACAAGAGACTCATGGCAATTTGTTTGCTAGAAGCATCCGCATCTTGCTTCTAGCAAATGTTCCCATATTCGTACTATTTTGTTCGCCTCTCTAATCTGGTCAGTAAAGGCTGGGAATAAAGCCATCCAATTTATCCCATAAAGTGATTAATGGAGTCTACATCAACCTGGTTCCAAACAGGAGGGAACCCACCTGTGTGTGACCTCTACCCTTCTATCCAGGGTGGTGGACTGACCCAGCCAGCTGAACAAATCTCATAAACCATCAGAATTGACTTACAAAGTCAGGCGGCATTTTCCTTAAATTTGTATATTGACTTTTCCACTTGACCTAAGGCATTAATCAAGGTACAATAAGATGTATTAGCAATTATACAGACTACACCTTGGACTGCAAAGAAGAATTCCAGGTCCATTCTATTACCCTTAACAACCCTGGCCAGTGAGTTGAAACTGACCTTTCAGGGATGAGATGGTTTCATTAATGACATCATATGAAGTAAAGAACAAAATTTGTACCATCTTTTCTAATTGTATAACCCTCATTGTAGGAAAGAATGACCGAAGAGCAGCATGAATAAAAAGTCTATTTAAACTTGATACAAAATGTTTACAAAAGTCAATTTGTTGACAGTTATTTCACCATCCTTTGTAAAAAGAACATGATTTGCTTGTATCCAACATAAAAACACACATTTGTATAAATCCATTTATGTCTCCATTTTACTTGTACATAATTAACCTCGAGAGGTTGAACTTCTCTTTTGATTTTTCTAGTTCTTCTGATATTGCTTGTTTGATGGAAAGTACAGCTCTCACTCTAATGTTTATTGAATAAAAATGCAAAAAAATATCAAACATACCTAATTATTGTAGCCTTCTCCTTTTGTAAGATGAGTGAGTTTATTTTTAGCATTGCCCAGAAGTAACTTGGGAAACTTCAAAATTAGGTGAAGTGCAAAAGATGTTTTATTACTATGAATGTGGAGCCTGAATTTGAAATGGCAATATCAAATGGAATTGTCAAAACAGAAAAGACATGAGCATAAATCATAGGTATACAAAGGCAAAATTTGAAGTAATATTTAAACACAGCACCAAGTAGCAAACAATTTTTGTATTTCTTGTTTTTTCAGGAGTGGCATGTTAAGATGAGTAGGACAAAAGTAACAAAAAATTTATAAGATCTCATGATACAAGGGACATTTCTTATCCAGACAAAGTTCACAGAAGACACAGATTAAAAACAAAACAAAACAGAACTATTTTAATAGAAAGTAAACTAAATTACAGTTTTACCCTATTTTATACAGCCAACACATTTTTTTCTGTATTAAACCAGAATCAACTTTTAAATAAAACCTTAAACATTGACTCAGCTCTGCAAAAATTTAAAATTTTAATGCTTCTTTCAAGCTTATTTTTTGCAAATATTTTAAACCAAGCTGAACAAACATCACTATTTTAAATCTTCTGCAACTTAACTGTGGTGTTTGCTATTTTCTTTTCACCTTCTTCTTTGACACAAATACTTTTTTCTTAACAAACAATAACATAACCATTTTATTTTCATTCATAAATTTTTGTAACTAGTATTTTATTTATTTGTTTGTTTGTTTTAGATGTAGAAAATTATTTTTAAAAATATTTTATTTTAATGATGTTGGGTACAATTCAGGTTTAGGCATGCAAGTGGACATTGTACAGGTAAAGTTTGGGCCTCCCTTTGGTCCTCACTATGCCTAGTTTGTGATCAGGTTCTAACAAGAATAGTTCTATCCAGACATAATAGCTAGCTACAACTTTTAACTCACATAATTAATTTCTGGTCCCCCTATAGACACATGTTCCCATATGCAGCAGGTAAATGACGATTCTTTGTTATATTTAAGCACTGATCTGATTAACAGAGCTTCAGCAAGGTAATGTGTGACTCATGAGCACACATATATTTCCATTAAGTTACACATATTTGTTACACATTTCTTAAAGTGGTAAATATGAACATATATACCCTTATAATCCAATGTTGTCTATTCATTCCTTCCAACTGGTTACTGACAGCCACAGGGGACAAAGATGTGTACATATTAAAATTATGGTAGCAAACAAGTGCTTCTGTCAGAGATGTGACCAAAATTTGTACAGTTATAGCTCAAGGGATTTAGCCACTATGGTCCACAGCATTATAAAAATTAATCAATTTCTATAACCCATTATTTATAATTTAATTATTGAAAGATATAATTATTTCACTTGTAATTTTTAAATGTTTGTTGAAAGCAATGCAAGCTAATTAAAACAATGACGTTACTATAGCACATTTAGTTAGTACAGATTAATTTTTAATTGCTTTCAATTTTTAAAAATCTTGAAAAAATTATTCATATTAATATTTTAACTATTATAAGAATAAATGTGTTTTAAAGTCAATATTTGTTAAAATATTTACTTCAATCAAAAATATTACTAAATTGTCCCCTCGATTATTTTTCAATTAAAAAAACACACATTTAACTTGGCTTAAGCTACTGAAATTTTCTAGACTCCTATCTTCATTCTGTTAACACAATGTCAACTTATGTTCCATTGCTTCTTACCTTAGAGCAGAGGAAATCAATACCATAACTGCAGGAAAATGATGAAGCCAAAAAGTACATTTAATATTAGTTCTTAAAACTAATTAAAACAAACTACCATATAAACCATTTACTAACTTATTCAAGAACATAAATTACTCCCATGAAACATAAACTATAAGTGGTAATACAGGTGAACTCTACCAGACTTTAAGGAAAATAAAATCCCAATGTCCTTTGCCTATTATAACAAAACAGGTTTATTAAGGTATAAATGCATATATAATATTGAGGTATATTGCATATGTCCTAATAATGGACATACAACAAATTCTACGTATTTTAAGTTTGCAGTCTGATAAGTTTTGGTATGTGTACACATTATGAAACCAGGATCACAATCAATATGGCTACCACCCCCAGAGTGACCCTATACTCCTTGCAGTCCAACTCTTTTGCCATTCCTCCCACTGTTAGGCCACCATTGATCTGCTGTCTAAGGGTAGAGATTATTCTACTTTTTCTAGAAATTCATATAAATGGAATTGTGCAATGCATCTTCTTTCTTGTTTGGTTTGTTTCACTCAGGATTTTGAATTTTCAGATTTATCCACGCTGTTGTGTGTATCAACAGTTCATTCTTTTGTGTTGCTGAGTAGTGTTTCATGGAATGGATATACCACAATTAATTTATCCATCCTCTTTATTGACATTTAGGATGTTTTCAGTTTGGGGCTATTAGAGTTCTTCTATGAAAATTAAGTGTTTAATGACTGAATGGGTGAGAAATATGTATAACTTTGTAAAACCTGTCAAATTATTTTTCAAAATCTTAGTACCATTTTACATTCCCACCACCAGTGTCTGAAAGACCCAGTTACTCTGCTTTCTTGTCAAAACTTCGTGTGTCAAACTTTTCCATTTTAGCCATTCTGAAAACTTTACAGGGGTAACTCAATGTGGTTTTAATTTTAATTTCTCAGGGATTTGAAAATCTTTTCATGTGCTTATTTGCCATTCATATGTCTTCTTTGAATAAGTGCCTGTTCCATTATTTTGCACATTTTTATATTGGATTGGTTGTTTTGCTATTATTGAGTCTTGAGAGTTTTTAAAATTATGCTCTTGATATTAGTCACTAATTAGATATATGATTTGCTAGTACTTTCCTCCTGACTGGGGCTTGTCTTTTCTTTCTTTTAACAGTGTTTTTCACAAATAGGAATTCCCTAATTTTGAGAAAGTACAAATTATATATTGTTTTATTTTATGGATTATATGTTTAGTATTTTATTTAAAAGTATTTTTCAAATATAAGAAAAAACATCAATTTTCTCTTTTAAAAAATGTATATACATTTAGAATTAGAATTTAGGTTTATAGTAAATTTTGAATAAATTTTTATATTCTATGATAATAAATCAATTTTCTTTTGTATAACAAATCTAATTGTCCAAGTACCATTTTAGAAAAGATTATCCTTGTTTCACTGAATTACCATTGTGCCTTTTTTGAAAGTCAATTGACCATGTATGTGTGGATCTAATTCTAAATTATTCTGTTACATATTTCTATTTCTCTATGTTTATACCAATACCACATCTTCATTATTATAGCTTTATAATCAGACGCAAAGTCAGTAGAATAAATTCTTCAACATAGTTCTTCTTATTCCCAGCTGGTTTAGTTATTTTCAGTTCGTGCTTTCAACTGTAAGATTGTGCGGGAGTTGGTCTGGGTACATACAATACATATGTATGTTTCGTGGAGTGGGATCTGAAAATCATCAGTTCTTAAGGGTAACAAACTAGGCTGATATTTTAAAATGTGAATTATAAAATTGGATTCAAGATTATATTATGTACCATAGATTAAAGTCACCATGAATAATTTTATATGTTCAAGTAAAATTAGTAGATTTTGGAAGCTACATGACTATGGATACTGAGTTTCTTAATTTTTAAGTTACAATAATAGTTTACTTTTAGGACTGATTTGAAGTTCCTTGCACAATTTAGGAGTACCATATATTGTGGCTATTAATACAGTGTGCAAAAGGTAGAATCTGTAACCCTGGTCTTCTGCATTGCAGTTCAAGGATCTTTCTGTTACATATACTCTATTGTCTTTCAGTACATGAGTTAATGAAAGAAAGGGAGAGAGAATGGAACAGAAAAAGTGATAGAACTTATTTTAAGTTAATTGGTTCTAGCAATGCCTTACAATTAAAAGAAGATAGTGTACAGCAAAACAACACAATTAAAACACCTAAAATGAGCTGGGCTCGGTGGCTCAGCCTGTAATCCTGCGTCTTGGGAGGCTGAGGTGAGTGGATTGCCTGAGCCCATGGTTTCAAGACCTGCCTGGGCAACTTGGTGAGACCTCATCTCTACAATAAATCAAAAAATTAGCCAGGTGTGGGAGTGCGCGCCTGTACTTCCAGCTACTTGGAAGGCTGAGGTGGAAGGATCACTGGAGCCCAGCAGGTCGAGGGTGCAGTGGCCGGGAGCGGCCACTGCACTCCATAGACCACACTTTGAGTAGCAAAATTTTGCTTTCCAAACCTGGAAAATCTCCAGAGTCACCGTAAAAATGTTTGAGAATATATATACCAGGGATGCGCCCCAAAATGTATACACATTTTAAGAGATGTTATGTATGCTTTACTTTTTGAAGTTGGATTGAATTGTGGTGGCAATGCACAGTATGATGTTCACTCAAAAGATGATAGCCACATGAATGCTAGCATCACCATGCAACAGGCAGGACAGTCAAAGAAAATGGCAGAAGTATGATTGTCATTTGAGAGCGTGAGGCTATCTTGAAGTGGTATTTGACTGAATGCCCTTGACTTCTACCTATGGGGGAACTTAAAGGATGTGAGGTATGGTAGAAAAATAGCTACACTGGTGGTAATTTGAGAAGAAACTGAAATGGTATGCACAGTGACAGAAGTGGACACTTTGGTCAGCATTGTTCAAGCAGTAGTTTGCTGTAATCAGAAGTGTCTAGACACTGATGGTAACCACTTTGAGCACTGCTTGCAATTATAGAAGTCAAATGTGACTTGTAGTCATCTTTTGTTATCAGTATATATTGAGTATTATAATTTTAATACAGTTTTTTTCCTTTCTTAACATTTGTATACATTTTTTTGGCACTCTCCGTATTTGTGGTAACATGCTCAGACCTGCTAAATTGAATTTTCCAACAGAGTCTGGGAATTAGTACTTTAAAAAATTATTTCTATTAGTAAATTCTAAGGATACAGGAGGATGCTAAAAATAACTAAGAACCCCTAGCAGGTTCACTGACAATTAGGAAAGACCTGGTACAGCACCAGCATGGAGTCCTGAACCTCTGCTTTCTCAGCTGTTACCACTTAAGCTGCTGAATATGAGAAGGCAAAAGTGTCCCAGGATAGGACTTGTAGAGACCAGGGTAGTCATTTGGCATTGGTGCTGACACTCGATAGGAGGTGGGTTAAAAAAGCTGCTATTTTCTAATACTTTATTTTTAATTTAATTTTATTTTATTTTATTTTGAATCTGGATCTCACTCTGTTGTGCAGACTGGAGTGCAGTGGTATGATCAAAGCTCACTGTAGCCTCGATCTTCTGGTATCAAACAATCATCCTGCCTTAATCTCTGGAACAGCACACTCGGCAAAGTTTTTAAAAAATTTTTTTTGTAGAGACGCGATCTTGCTATGTTGCCCAGGCTGGTATCAAACTCATGGACTCAAGCAATCTCTCTGCCTCCCAACATGCGGGAATTACAGGCATGAGCCACCATTTCATGCCTAATTCTTACAATATATTCCAATACTTTATTAACTGTTTGATCAGCTTTGTTCTTTCTAGAAGATTGTTAATTTAAAGAAGCATAGTATTGTTTTCCAAAGTTTCGTTGCACAATTTCCTGGGAAGCTCATTAAAAAAAGTAAATATTTAACAACTCATCTGATATAAATCTAGCTCAGTGGATGTGGCCCTATAATCCATACTTTAAAGAAATTCCTTAGATGATTTTGGCGCACGTTGTTTATGACTTAAACCCTCAGAATCCTCAGCCTTGGCAATGAAACAAGTTCTTTGGAATAGCCATCTTATAGTTAAGTATCTTATGCCTTTAGTCAATTTAGGTTAGTGGTTGATAAGTATAAAATAATTGAAATCAATTGAAAAACTAATTTCATTCACCTTCCTTGTACAATTCCTTACCAGTATCAATCATCTAGAAATGTAACACAGGTTTTTCCATTATATATAACCCAGGCAATGACCCTTTTCTCATTCCTGCTTCTCAACTTCTACCTTAACATATAATTGTCTGTTAAACTGTTACTTTACATTATGGAGCACGAAGGGCTGCTGACAGTCTTGCTTGAAATGGCCTATAGATAACATCTCTTGTTCCCAGAGAAGCATTTTTCTTAATGTGAATCTAAAAGCATCTTGTGCCTTTCCCTAATTCATTACTCTTTCTGAGAATCATCCCACCTTCTATAACATTTTGGGACTGTGTTATAGCCCACTACATTGCACTTAGGAATCTGAATGCATTCTGATTTCCAAAGAATTTTGTGCATGTTCTTTATAATGCTTCACCACCGACTTATTTTTACTCAAGACTTTCTCAAAGTTTGACTAGAGAAAAACCTGCCCAACATAAATGGGCAGATTTGGGGTGGGGGGAGCTAGATTCAGTTTAACCTTTCCCACTTGAATTAGAATATTAGGAGGTGGAGCTTACGAATTAGCATTTCAGCAAACTTTAATGGTGAGTCTTATTTATACACAGGGATGTTTGAGGATCCTTCACTTAGGCTAGCTAGTGCAGCATTGCTTTAAGACCTCTTTTTTCTCCTCTCCTCCCTTCTCCTCTCCTCTCCCCTCCTAGCCTCTCCTCTCCCCTCCCCTCCCCTCCCCCTTCCTCTCCTCTCCCCTCCTCTCCTCCCTCCTCCCTCCCCTCCCTCTCCTGCGGGATTGCAGGCTGAGCCTGGCCGACCTCTTACTTTTCTATGTCTTCTCTCCTGAACTCCGTATGGGCATTACTTGCTAAATCCTATTTCTGTCACTGTTAAAGAAAAACTTACTCATGACACTTGACAAAGAGCAGTAATTCAAACTCTATTCAAGGGTCTACTGCAATGGGTTTTTGTGGTAGGGAAGAGAGACCAGACCCCACTACTATTATCAAAGGAAATTGGGGATATATAGCAGCAGTGGGTAGAGAGTGGGGTTAATTGAGTGGAAAATGACATCAGGGTAAGGGGGATGCTGGGTAAACCAACCTAACAGGATTCTTGTTGAAGACAAACCAGGCTGATCAGACACAAATTGGGGGATGGTGTAGGGTAAGGACTTTGATCAAATATCAAGAATGATATTGAGAGCGTGTGTGGGGGTCTTGGTAAACTGACTTAGCGGTATTCTTGCTAAAATTAGACAATGTGGAGAAGAACATATAGGCCTCAAATCAGGACCTAGTTGAGAAGAGAGTTCAGAGGATACTGATCAGTTTGCTCCAGGAGAAAAGTGTGATTACCTTCACTGTCTTCCTCTATTCTTTTCACAAGATACTGTCTCTTCTGGCTACCCTGAAGAGAATGCATGGCTTTCGTTTTCAAATTTATGTGTTATAAAATTGAAAAGGGAGAGGAAGGCTGGTAAAAGAATAACTCACTTCTTACTTTAGTGACTACCCCCACATAATTCTTTATTAAGCAAGCAAAACATGAAAGGTATGACTTCATGGGTAGTGAAAATGACTCATTTATTATTTTCTCTAAATTTAACTTAACATTCACACAGCTTTTCCCCAGTTTTCTTACCTAGTACCTGATCCTCATTTGCTGTGACTTCCGTAACATCCCAACCTCTAACCACAGGCAACCCTTAGGATTCTGCCCTTTATCTCTTTTGCTGTTTATAATCTCTCTTTCAGAATGCTACCTACTACTGTGTATTTATAAATCAGTATATGGAAGCATCTTAGATCTAAGTTTTAACCCTGTATGTATTTATTGTTTGATTGACTATTTGTTTACTGTGATTTATTTCTTTTGCATTTCCTGGAGTCCTGTACAATATCATATTTCTCTACAAATCACACACAAACTCTTAAAATTTATATCCAAAGAACCTAAAGTTTATACATCTTTGGGCCTAGGAATGAAGAAGAAATTTTTATTTTTCTAGAATTTTCCTCTCATGGCCATCCTTTTTAAATCATTTATCTCTTCTCCAAAGGTTCCAAGCACAAGTTTGACACTAGAAATGAAATCTCTTATTTCCTTTGAGGAAAATGGCCTCAACTATTCTTTCTCATTACCATGGGGCCTGCTGTACTTGGTCTTGACCTTTAAACTTTGGCTGGACACATGATTTGTCACACAATCTTAAGCCTCTTATTTTTCTTATTATTTGTCTTATGTCCAGTTAAAGATAGCCTTCATTTTATGAAACCCTCATCCCTACAAATCTTTATTTTAAACCTTTTGCACATGAAATTCTCTGAAATACTGTTTTGAAGTTATATTTGGGCCACATAACCATCTTGTGTTTTCAGTTTTGCTTTAGTTTCTTTATGCCATTTTCTAATTCCTCTAGCTTTCTAGTATCTCATTTGCCCTGGGCACATTTTACAAAGACATCAATGGCTTTATGATTAAAGTTGAAATGGTTTTAGATCTCCACAGAATATTTTAAATATATGCATTTTATCTCAAGGCAAGATCTGTTATTTTCTCAAATGCTCAGTTACTTCTTTCTAGGTCTTTGTGATTTCTTGATGTCTGCTTGTCTGATTTCTTTTTCCTGCCTATGTTTCCCATTTGCATTGCTGAAAAGTGTATCATAGCCTGGAAAACACACTTATTTTCTACTTGGAAGAAGAAGGAGACGCTTTTATTGGACTGAACATTAATTACTCCTGAGCTTGACTGGAGTCTAGCAATGGATTCAGAAGAAAATGACTGTCATAATTGTTAAAAATAAAATGATATTACCACACGTTGTTCCGAGGCTTGTGATTGTAATAGTTGAATGCTGACTTTTAAAAAAATCGAAATGAAGTGTGAGTCAGCAGTTCTTACCTGAAGAAAGGGGTTTCTGCCCGTCATTCTGTTAATAAACTTAGCCTCCCCAAAAACCATTCCTAAACACTTCTCTGATATGCAGTAAGAACTTTTTTTAAAAATTTACTTTATTTAAGTCCATTAAAAAATCAGAAAAGTCTCAAAACAAATACTTCACAGTTACCACAAACAACAAAATGATAAAATTTGGGTCCCATCAAGGGAACAAAATTATCTGTGATGTACTTTTCCATCCTTTCTAGATAAAAATGCAAAATCTACATATTTTCCATGTAAGATGATAAGTTTTGAAATGGATTTTTCTCCAAGATAGTGGAAGTAGAGTTAAAGGGTGGGAGATAGAGAAGACTAAATTGCCTCTATTCACATTAAGGATATTTTTAATCATGCAGTTTAAGTTTTATAACATAATATCTTTCACTTATTCTTATGTAAAACTTACCTAACTCTACTCTTAAAGGGCAGCATAAGAAATCTTGGAAACATTTTAATTCCCAGACTGTATTGCCTTTTACTTTAATTTTGAAGGATGAAGTGATCTCAGCTAGGAAGTATCTGGAGACTTTTGGAAGATCCCTCAAGCAGAACAGTGTTTAATATATTACTCCTTTCACACACTAGGTATGCTTTAGTGGTATAAGAAAATATTACCTTTGAGAGGTCACCTGAGCCTCCTGCTCACCTACAGAACTTTCCATTTAGGCAGCGTCATTTCACAATGTTTGGAACTTACAACCTGCTTCTGCGTTGGAAAGGGCGGGTTTTGAATATTCATTTCCAAACTCAAAGGGCAAAGAACAAAAGGGTATAGGAGAGAGAAACAGTGTGCAAATAGGCATATCATAGGATTGAGCCGCCCCGTCCCTCACCATCAGCCCCGATGACCTGTCAACACTGCCTCCAGATCTCTCACCTGTCTCTGCCTTACTGTTTCCATCACCTCTACCATTGCTAAAGTTGGTCTACACAGTTCCATGAACACTGCTTCCTGATTCATCATAAGGAAGCCCCGCTCTGATTATGACACTCCTGCCTTTGCAAGTTTTATATGACATTCATTTATTTGCAGTCTGAGTCGAAACAGCCTATTGATTTTAGTGTAAAGGTATCTTCCCTCCCTTGTTCTTACATGCTGTATTCTTCGATAAGACTGAAAGACTGAAGGTAACTGATAAACTCATGGTATAAGCTTCCTGTGGGCTTTGGCAATGCTGCAATTCTTAACAGTACCTCTTTAACAGTACCTCTTTAACTGTAAAAATGCCCCGCTATGGTTTGGATTTATGTAACCTTCAAATCTCATATTGAAATATGATCCCCAGTGTTCAAGGGGTAGTCTAGTAGGAGGTGTTTGGCCATGGGAACAGACTGCACATGAATGGCGACTAGTTTCTGAGAGAACTGAATGTTTAAAAGAGCCTGGTATTGGCCGGCCTTGGTGTCTTAGCCTATAATCCCAGCGCCTTGGGAGGCCAAGGTGAGTAGATTTCCTGACAGCCTGCGGGTTCAAGATCAACCCGGGTAATGAGGCAAGACCTACCACTAAAAAAAATTAGCTGGGTATAGTTGCACATTCCGGCTACTTGGAAGGATGAGGCGTAAGGATTGCTTGAACTCAAAATGTCGATGCTGGGTGGCTGTGAGTGTGCCACTGCACTCCAGCCTGGGCGACAGAGTGAGACTCCAACTTAAAAGAAAAAAAAAAGCCTGATACTTTCTCTCTCTCTCTCTCTCTCTTACTTCCGCTCTTGCCAGGTGATCTCTGCACATGCTGGCTATCTTTGACCCTCTTCCCCGAGTGGAAGCAGCCTGAGGCCCTCAGTAGAAGCCCAGCAGAAGCTGGCATCATGCTTCTTTTACATCTGCAGAACTATGAACCAAATAAATCTCTTTTCTTTATAAGTTACACAGCCTGAGTATTTATGATAGCAACACAAATGGACTGGGACATGCTCTAATTTGGGAAATAAATTATACAGTTGGTATATGTATCTTCCATACATGATGCTGCATTTGTCAAGAGTCATTTTCTAGAAACAGTCTCCTCCTCATTTAGCAGTCACTGTAATTTATCTGTGTTTTTATCATCTTATTCTTTATCATTTCACTGTCCTTATCATATCCTTATCTTTTTTTCTAATCATTGTAGAGTTGGGAGACAGGTAGTACTCTAGATATTACAGACTGAATGATTTTACTCTTTCCACATTCTTATGTTGAAACTGTAACTCTCAAGGGTGGGGGGAGCTACATTTGAATATAAGGCCATTAGGAGGATAGTAAAGTTAAATGAGGTCATAAGGGTGTTGCCGTGATTCTATAGGATTAGTGTTCTTATAAGAGGAGACATCAGAGGGACTTTCTGCCATGTAAAGACACAGTGAGAAGGAAGCTGTCTGCAAGCAAAGAAGAAAGCCTTCATCAGAGTCTGACCGTGTAGGCACCCTGGTCTTAGACATTCAACCTCCAGAACTGTGAGAAAATAAATTTCTGTTGTTTAAACCACTCAGTATATGACATTTGGTTATGACAGTCCTAGCTGAGTAATTCAGTAGCATAGATTAAATTCCTTGTGAATGAGAATTTGTTTTTATAGACATTTTTATATACTTAAAATGTCAAGAACAATAACTTGCACACAGATACATTATGTACACACACACAGACACATACTGATGTTGATTAAATTTTTAAAAACGTTCAGTGAAGCTATTGTTTGTTAAGCCATTCGCTTGAATCAATTGCATTTAACCACTTTTGTTTGTTGCCCTTCTCCATTAAACCCCAAATGATTCTGCCTTTTATAGTTGTATTTCAAGGTCACAGCCTGGGGGATTCAAGTTGGGGTCATAGTTTTGCTGCTCCTGAAATGGCTCTTGCCTTGCTTGCTGATAAACTGTAATTGACACTCCTCCTACCCTTGATGCCCTGTGACCATCAGAGGACCAGTCAAGTTACCTTAGACTTGTTTTCACATATCTTGAAGATTTAAAGAGAGAGACAGCAAGAGATAGAGGCAGAGAGACAGAGAGAGTAAGAGAGTCTCAGAGACACCCGGATGTCACAGAAAGCCAATATTTAATTCCTGTACATTCCATCAAATTCTATACTCATAGTGGATTGATCAATTGTGCAATTTTTTTTTTTTTGCAACAGAAAGGCCCAGGATATCAAATATTATCTTTATGTTTATACTTCAATTTTTGAACTTGCAGTACAATATATTGACTGGCTTGTTAATACAAAGTAAAAGATACAAGTCAAAAATATTTTAATATAGACCACCCATGAATTGATAATTACAGTAGATTAATGTACCATGAATTCATTGCTGAAACTACAGATTACATTTAAATATTCTTTTATGATTTGCAAAGTACTTAAAAGGCATCATATAGAGTTTCCAGGTCATTGTTTAGAACATATTTCTCCCTATGCTACAGAAACGCAGCTATATTTTCACCATAATATGCAGCTTGTCTTAATTTCTGTTATATAACTTTATAGACATTAATCATGATTATGCTAAAAATGGCAATGCTTTCAAATGTCTTTCTATCACTAATGCCCAATATGTTATCTAATTGATGAGGAGGGAAAAGCTAGTTTCAGTAGAATAAGAACATTTCCCCCCAAGTAATTCTACCTAAATCTGGTATAATATGAACTATATATCTTTAGGATTACTGCAAAAGACTATAGTAACCTTTTCTTTAAAATGTTCTTGCATTTTCATGTGGTTTCACACTGCCAGCTTCTTGGATTTGATTCAAAATGTCAGAACTCTCCTTATGTTTTCAGCCTGCGCTTAAGATAAATAGTTTCTTAGAGACACTCCTTATAGACCCAAAACTTTTTGGTACTACCTTCTGGAAATCAGAGTGTGATTTTAAGTGAAATTTAAAAATCACTAACTTATTAACACAGATTCTTTTTTTCTTTTAATCAGTCTGTAAATCAAGGCTGTGGTTTAGAATGAGGTTAAATTAGATTATTGAAATTGTAACATATGAAGTTTACCTCAGAAATAATTATTCTAGTTATTGAAATTGTATTGTGACAGGAGAAAACACTTTTTAATTTCAACACAATGCTAATTTGGGTAAAATTTTATAATCCCCAAGGAATTCTTAAAATAATCTTATGAACAAAAGAAAGATTAGTGATCTTTTAAATTATTCTGCTCAATGAAACAGATGAAACTTTTCTAGAAGAATACATTAGCAGAATAATGACAGCAAAAAATGTGGCTCCAATCAGTAGAAACAGAGTCAAACAGAAAGGCACATTTCTTGGATTAATTATAGACCTTCTGAATGATAAAGCCAGACACCTCAAAGTTTGCAGGAAGATTTCTTTCTCAACATATGGAAACTGGGATATGCTTTTAGATTGCAAAGGCTCTCCACGTCCTAATTTTTTCTAACTTTACATTTGTAGAGAAATTTCAGGTTCCCAGCAAAATTGAGAGGAAGGTACAAAGATTTCTCATATGCCTCCTGATTCTTCAAGTGCCACAACCTCACTGTTGTTAACATCCCCCACTGGGGTGGTACATTTGCTAAAATCCCTGAATCCACACTGACACATAATAATTATTATTCAGAGTCTGTAGTTTACATTAGGGTTACATCAGTGTTCCATATTCTACAGGTTTGGACACATGTATAAAGCCATGTATCCACCATCTTCTTGTCATATAGAAGAGTTTCACTGCTCCAAGACTCCTGTATATTCTGCTTGTTCATTCCTCCTTCTCTCTGACCCCTGGCAACCATTGATCTTTTTATAAACTCCGTAGTTTTGCCTTTTCCATAATGCCCTATTGTTGAAATAATAGAGTATGTAACTTTTTCAGACTTTTTTTTTTAACAATACTTTGCATTTGAATTTTCTCCATTGCCTTTCATAGTTAGATAGTTTATTTCTTTTTAGTACTAAATAATATTCCATCACCTGGATGCAATAAGGTTTATTTACTCACTCACTTACCGAAAGACACCTTGGTTACTTTCAAGTTTTGGCCATTATGAATAAAGCAGCTATAAACATTAAACATTTCCGCATGAAAATATGGTTTCAATTCCCTTGGACAAATACTAAATAATATGATTACTGGATTGTATGGCAAAAGTATGTCTAGTTTTGTAAGAAACTGCCAAACTTTCTTCTAAAGTGACTGTATCATTTTGCATTTTAACCAGCAGTTAATGAAAGTTGTTCCTGTTGTTCCACATCCTCACCAGCATTTGGTGTTTTCATGTTCTGAATTCTGGCTATTCTAAAAGATGTGTAATGGTATCTCATTGTGGTATTCACTTGCATTTCCCTGATAGCACACTATGTGGAGCATCTTTTCATATACTTATTTGATTACAGATACTCTTTCTTATTTGTATATGTTCTTCTTTGACGTGATTTGTAAGGTCTTTGGCCCATTTTTCTTTGGGTTGTTAATTTTCTTATTGCTGTTTTAAATGTCCTTTGTTAATTTTGGATAACAATCTCTCATCAGATATGCCTTTGGCAAATTTTTTCCCAGTCTGTGGCATGTCTTTTCATTCTTTTGACAGTGTTTTCTGTGGAGCAGAACATTTTAATTTTAATGAAGTCTAGCTTATCAATTCATTCTTTCATGGATTGTGCCTTTGGTGTCAGGTGTCACATCCCATTCTAACTTTTTAAAACTGAAAATTCTAGCAATTGCAAAAAGTATAAAACTGTTTTTTTTTCCCATATCAATGACAGTAAGGTATCAAGATTGATTATTCACAAAAACATCTTCATGGTAATATATAAAACATTGATTGCATTATATTTCAATGTATGACAATTAATTTGTCTCCATGATAAAATTTATATTTTGTTAATATTTAATCAAGATATTTAGACCAATTCATTTCCCAGCCTCGGTAGGAAGAGGAGAGTTACTCTAATGTGAGCGATTTAATTTAATCTGTTTTGTCAAACCATGCTTAACATTGAAATGATACACCCTGAGATTCTTTTTTCTCAATTCTGCAGAGAGTATTTTATTTTCTAAAGCAGTGGTGAACCTGAAATAATGTTCTCCAGGCAGTCTTTTTTTTTCTTTAATAAATGACTATTCTCATGGGCTAATTAAGGAAATGCACTTGCGGCAAAACAGGCAACATAGATAACAAAATAACTGCTGAGAAGCTTCCAGAAAAAAATGATAAAGTGAGTTAAAATACCAGAGACATCATCTTCAAAGTCTCCTATTGACATATCTATAAAATCATCTAAGAAAAAAAAAGCTTCAATGTCCAAAATTAATGAAAATAATTAAGTATATGCTGGAAACTGTTGGACTTTGCTGCAAGTTTCTAGAGCAATGGGACAGGATTAAGAGACAGGACTTATAGAAAATCTAAACCCTCTGAATTAACACTATTTGGTCAAGGGCTCAATTGCAAAATAACAGGAGTACCCCACATGTTATCTCTTGAGGTAGATATTGAAAGAAGAGCTTCATAAAGTCACTGCTTAAATTTAATTGCACTTTCAATATTTCTACTTTTTTAGGAAGAAAGACGTGTGTTCCAGAATTAAGTAACATATTCTGGGGCTTTCTGGGACTATTGTTTTTCCTAACCCAGGGCTTTTGTCAAAAATCCATCAGCTCTTTCTCTTCTCATCAGTGGAAAATGAATGTGAATAAAACACATTTGTTATGTTTTGCATGTTCAATTTATGGTGGAAACTTAAAAATTGTTTATACCAAAGTTTTCCTAGTCCAAAGTTGTGGAAGAGAGTAGAAGTTGGCTTTGAGGAAATTCTTCCAAAGATTTTAGATACTTGAAATATAAATGAAAGAGAGTTAGTAGGTCACGGTAAATTCAGTCTATTCTGGCTATTCGTAATTAAGTTGAACGGTGACTGATAACAAATGATATGTAGCAGAAAAGGGTTGTTCTGATTTCCAAAAAGCTTCTACTTGGGATGGAATGGCTCTCAATCAAATCCAGCCCTTACAATTTACAAACTGTCTGAGACTTACACAAATTACTTAATATCTTTGAGCCCCAGGTTTAACACTTGCAAACTAGCAGCTATCTTAAGATTATGGTCAAGAACAAAGTAAATACATTTACAAAGCACCTACCACAGTGCCTGGCAGATAGCAGGCACTCAATCAATGTTCTCTTAACTTCTGTGTAAACATTCTCATATATCCAACGAGGTATTCATCTAAAACTTCCCATGAATTTGTTAGCCTGTATTCACTATTCGCAGTATTGAGACTGGTTTTTATCTTTACTAAAGGCAGACATAACTCTTCAAGCCTCACACACCACAAAAGTTCTGGAGAAGGAGTGAGAAATGTAACTTTCTTTGTCTGTAATAATTAGATTCTCCTTTCATCTTAAACTCTTCATTCAGGCTTAAAGTTCAACCACTCCTGTTTTTATTGTCTTGATTCAGTAAGAAACCTTACACAATGCAGGCTACTTGTCCTCCTTCATTTCTCATTGGAGAGTAAATAAGTTGAGGTTGACAAGGACATATAGCTTTCTGTTCTGAGGCATGACATCTGACTACTAGCTTGAATTACTTTTTGACTATATTTGCAGAAATATTTATCTTGTCATTTGGTCTCTGGTTACACAGTCTTCAACCTTTTCCCTGGTTAAAACCACTCTGACTCTGCTAGTTCTCTATCTTGTGAGCAACTTTCTGATCACAGGAGGTGATGTGTGTAGGGATTTATACTCCTTCATCATGTATGAGAACATGATGGGTTCTCCCAAGCCACTTCCCTGCGATCTCTATGCTGTTGTCTACATCCTCCACTCCAAGGTCACCATGGTCTGGCGAACTCTTAGGGGGTTGCCAACTTCCAGTGCAGTCAGACAGGCAGGAGTACACTCTCTTCACTTCTTAATCTCCAAATCTCTTGGGGGCTCTATTCCTACCCTTAGGGAAGGGGATTGGCTATATTTCATCAACATCTAATGTTCTTACTTTTCCTTTAAGTTTGCTTCCTCTTCCTTCAGTTGAAGGGATATTATTTATCTAGCCTGGGTGGTGGTAATAGTATTAGATCATGTATTCACATTTACACTTGAGATGTGGCCAAAAGGAATACGAGAATTAAATATTGGTTATAATTCTGCTTGGCAAGATTTCCTTGAAGCAAACCAAAATTTTGCGGTTTTTGGACAAAGTGGAGAAGGAATCATGACAAAGTAAAAAGGAACTGGGAACAGAAAGTGTGATATACATAGACTATCACATAAAAATGTTAGCCCTTTCCTTTTCCCTCATTAGAAATAAATAAAATTCATCTTGAATTAAGGAAGTTTTATTTAACTATCGATGCCTGGAAAGAGTCTGGCTAGTCAACCCATTTGTGCAAATTCACGTATCATTCTTCTGCTTTCTCTAATGGACAGTTAATTAATTTGGGGACTAGATAACCTAACTAGAAATAATCAATTCCTAAAAGATTTGGCATACAAAAGCAATAAGCAAGATAAACATCCCGTTGCCATTCATGCAAGAAGGTAGGACACAAATAGTGTGAATTTAGATTAAAAATTACTTGCATGGAGTGATTGTGTTTTTTGAATGTGTGTCTAGCCACATAGTAGTACCTAGAAAATGATACCATATTTTAATTCGTAAAAATGTGTATTTACCTAAGTGTAACAATAGTAGTAATTCTAATAAAGGCCAGCATCAATTGAGCACTTCCATTATGTTGGACACAGCACTAAATGCTTAATATGTATTAATTCATTTAGTCTGCACAACTCATTATTATCCACAGATAGTTTGACAGATTTGTCAAATCAGCATAGAGGATGCCCAGTTATATGTGAATTTCAGATAAACAATGAATACATTTTATTATAAATATATACCAAATATTGAATGGGGCATATGAGTAAACTTATTCATTATTTATCCATAATTAAAATTTAACTGGCGTCCTCAGTTTTGTCTGGCAACCCCATCTTCATCTTACACATGAGAAATTTGAGTCATAAAAAATATATATATATCACTTTGTGCATGTTTAAAAACACAATTACCAGATACACTACATGATTAAACAAGAGCCCTGGCCAATTTCTACCAAATTAATGCTCTTTTTGTTGTCTTTGAGAAAAGGTAATAATCTCAATTTACATTTCCTGGGAATCTCTTCATAGTACTGCTACACACCAGTTGCTCTGCCTTGAGCACAACTCTTCCCATTCTTGGTTTGCATCCAGTGTCAATTATAATTGGTCAATTTGCAGACTTCAAATGTCCTTGTCACTTTATGATTATTTCATTAGAAGATCCTTTATTTCCTGTCTTTCTCTTAAATTTTTACCAAAAATATTTCAGCCAAGGGCAGGCTGAACTATAGCCTACTTACACAAATGCTGAATACTATCAAATCTCTTTTTTTAATGACAAACAGATATTGCTCTAACAATGGCAAAATCGACCATAGGGATATTCTGAAACCAACTTCATCTATCACTCACTAAAAACTTGTATTTGTCTTACTCAGGGTTCTCATATTCCTTGTCACTGCAGCAACTTCTTTGAAGCAGGAATATGTGCTGCCTACAACACTCCACTTGCAATAAATCATGATTAATTCACAATTTTTAAAAGTAATATGTGAGTTCAAATTTCAGGTTCTTGTGAAATTTTATTTTTTCTGTGCTTGGTGTAGTAATTTCTATTTCAAAACTCTGCATATAACATATTTTATGTGAGTTGTTGTAAGAACTTGTGACTCGTGATCAGAAACCTTTTAGAACCAGAGACATTTATACCAAACAAATAATTAATTGCCCCATGCAAATATTCTGCCAAAATTTTATGGCATATCTTAGTGATTGTATTTCCTACACACATACCAGGGGTGCCAAAAAAGTATACGCATTTTAAGAGATGTTATCTATGTATCACATTTTAAAGTTGAATTGAATTATGTGTAGTATGACATTTGCTCCAAAGATAGCATTAATCAAATGAATGCTATCATCACCAGGACAGTCAAATAAAATGGCAGAAGCACAGTTGTTATTCAAGGTTCACAAGACTATTTTAAAGAGGCATTTGAAATTTGAGAATGCTGTGAAGGTACAACAATGGAGGCTTGAGTATGCAATAGAACCTCCAAGATGCCTAACAATTGCACGCATGCATGGTAAGTTTGAGACATATGGTACTGTGTGTGATGTGCACAAGGGAAGACCCAGGAGGCCTCGCCCAGCAACAAGTCCTGCTGTAGCTCACCATAATCAGAAGCTGGACGCTTCTAATAGCTATTTTGAGCATCTCTTGTAACTGCAGAAGTCAAATGTGACTTGTATTCATCTTTTGTTGTTAGTATATATTGAGCATTACAATTTTAGTGCAAATTTTTCCTTTCTTCAAGTGTATGCAAATTTTTGGCACCTGCTGTATTATTAACAATCTTAGTGCATGTAATCTTTTTTTTTTTTGAGTTGGTCTCACTCTGTCGCCCAGACTGGAGTGCAGTGGCCGCTTCCGGCCACTGCAGCCTCGACCTGCTGGGCTCCGGCGATCCTTCCGCCTCAGCCTTCCAAGTAGCAGGAATTACAGGCATGCACTACCAGGCCCGGCTGATTTTTTTTTTTTTTTTTTTATTGTAGAGATGAGGTCTCGCTGCCCAGGCGGGTCTCGAACCCAGGTGCTCAGGCAGTTCACTCACCTCAGCCTCCCAAAAGCGTGGGATTATAGGCTGAGCCACCGAGCCCGGCTAGTGCGTGTAATCTTTACGAGTAACAGTTAATTACTTTGCCAATATACAGCGTGTGCTTATAAGGTGTGTGTCACTGTACTCCTATATGTAGTATCATTGAAGACTCACAATAATTAACATTAATTGATTGCAGTTACTCCATTTTATACATGAGGAAACTGAGGTTTAGTTACAATCATATAGTTGATACGTGGGGCAGCAGGAATCATAACCACTATTTGATACTGCATTGTCAGAAGGGAGGAGGCGAAAGGGGTGGAGGGACAAAAAATCACCCATAAGGTACAATGTGTACAGGTGGGGATGTGCCCAGACCAAAAACCATTTGTATACTTTAAAGTTTTTGAAATAAACAACAACAACAACAAAAATACTGTGTTGTTTATAATACATGATCCCCTCAATTTGTGAATGATATATATATCAGCAAACGAGATTACCTCACAAACCTTTTTTTGCAGGCTGTGGGTATAAAGGGGACAAGCCACTTTTTATCACACTTCTCCCTGGGTTGGGGACTACTTCTCAGGGCACTCCAAGCTTTCAGGGTCAGTTTCCTCAGGGTAAGTTATTGAAGGGGTTATAAACTATGCTGATCGAATCCACATGCAAGCTTAAAGACCCTGCCTTCAAGGCAAAATAAGAAGCCAATCGCTCCCAAAGCTGCTTTAAAAAACTTTCTAAACTTTTCACTCACCTTTCCTGGAGAAAACCTCTGACTACCTATAGGGCCTCGCCAGGCCAGCAGTTCACATTCACTTAGAGCCTCTCAAATAATTCTGCCTTCTACTCCATAATGAACTGTTACTACACACACACACACACACACACACACACACACACACACACACACACACATACACACTAGCTGTTATGTATTTTGCTCCTATTTTTCTTACCATTCTGTCATGTGGATAATACCATTATTAATTTACAGGTGGGAAATCTGTGCACAGAGTGGTTAATCAGTTATCCAAGGCTACTCATCAGGCCAGGGCAGAATGAGCTTCAGATGTTCTGTCAGCAAGCTGGGTTGCTAGCTTCACGCACAGCAGCTTATTTTCTCATGTAACAAGCCCCTTGTTTCTCTTCACTTACCTGTTATGTGATATACGGTATTAGACACATCTTTTCAAAGAGAGAGTGGAATTCAGTATACTTCTGGTTCACGTAGTATTCATAAGTGAATCAATTTCCAGAGTGTCCAGAAAGATTTGTTATTACCCTGGTTAGGCTTGAATATCATATTTTTTTGTAAGAAAATTTAGCATAATAAGAAAATAATCATATTGAGGCAGCGGGATATTTAATTAAAATTTACTTTTAGTGGATGGTAATCCTTCAATATTTACAATGGCCAGAAGGGTTCTTAAAGATAGTCTACACTTCAGTTGAATCCAAACTCTTTAACTCACTGTTTCTTTGAAATTGACTTAAATAAAATGTTTTCTTCATAACGTTACTATTATAGAAATTCACTTTCTATAGTTTTAGCCACTGTCTCATAAAATGTCTTATGAATGCTGACGAGTGTGTTTAACATTAGTTACTTTAGCGATATCCCTGAAAGCTCTACATTCACTTTGAATATGTTTCCATGATAAGCAATAAAGTGCTTTATTTGTAAGTAAAGAATTCTGCCTTCTTTCAACATTCGCTGAAATCTGCTTAAATAATGAGTATCGTGTACACTATGTTTGAAGCACAGCTAATGGAAATCAACATTTTAAATTAAGTGAATGGTTATATAAAGTTGTCAGAAGTATGTCTGATGCTTTTTTGCCTTCTTTAGTAAAATTCTAATTATTTATATACTGCTTACATAATGGGAAATTGTATTTAAGAATTTGTTTTAGTATAAATCCTTACCTATGTAATTGTCCATGATTTTCCCCCAGGGTTATAAAGAAAGGGAATTTGTGGTCTATGATAATTACATCTGGAAGGGAGTTAAAAACACTTGTAATTTAAATAAAATCAATAAAAAGAACTTTAAAATATCTGATTTAGGTCATTGTCATAAAAATTCTCTAATATTATGTTCAGAGTGGTTTTCCTCTTCTCAGAGTGTAAATAGATTTAATTTTTATTACACAAATATTAAATTATGTCATGTAAAATAGTTACCAGTCTAATCAATGTGAATATAATGCCTCAAATTGAAAATATCCAACCCACTGCTACTACAATTTATTTAGAAAGAGTGTCAGTTCCCAACGGTTGCAGTCACTCTTATAAATAAGGATAAAATTGTAGAAGTGGTGTAGTTGTGTATATATTGCTTGTTTTAAAAATTGTTATGATAGATTCCCACATATTCATTATTTGTGTGTTAATAAAGAACATTAAATGATGTAATAGTGGATTAGCACCACTGTTTAAAACATATGGGAGTATAACAATGGCAGAATAAAATTCTTCAAAAATATGTTCTTCCATAAAAACAATGAAAACACTGACTGCTAAAAAATATATATACATATATTTTGCGAATGTTCAAATCAGCTTTTTTTTTTTTTCATTAATCAGTATTTTTTATTATGGTTTTGTGGGGTACAGTTA
>NW_007247030.1:199566-200230 GCF_000164805.1 Carlito syrichta | reverse complement strand
TACCCATCAAATTACCAGCAACATTTTTTCAGACCTAGAAAAGACAACACAGGAATTCATATGGAAACACAAACGTCCAAGAATAGCCAGTACAATCCTCAGCAAAAAAACAAAGCAGGTGGTATCACATTACCAGACTTCAAACTTTACTACAAAGCTACAATCATCAAAACAGCTTGGTATTGGTATAGGAAAAGGCATATAGATCAATGGAATAGAATTGAGATTCCAGAAGCAAAACTTCAATTTCTGAACCAACTCATCTTCGACAAGGCCTCCACCACCTACCACTGGGAGAGGAGAACCTATTCAGTAAATGGTGCTGGGAAAACTGGCTGACCACATGCAGAAGATTGAAACAGGACCCCTATCTATCTCCATGCACAAAGGTTAACTCCAAATGGATCAGAGACCTAAAGGTAAAACATCAAACCATAAGAACCTTAGAAAATGAAGGAAACTCCCTCATGGAAATTGGAAGTGGCATCCAATTCCTGAACAAACCCAAAACCCACAGGTCATAAGAGAGAAGATAGATAAGTGGGACCTTATTAAACTGACAAGCTTCTGCAAAGCCAAAGAAACCATCAAGAGAGCAGGGAGACAGCCTACAGACTGGGAAAAGTATTTGCCAACACCAGGTCTGACAAAGGCTTAACATCCG
>NW_007247030.1:179170-199058 GCF_000164805.1 Carlito syrichta | reverse complement strand
TAATTGTACACCTAACTCTTAACTGTACCCCACAAAACCATAATAAAAAATATTGATTATGAAAAAAAAAAAAACCAGAGATAGGCATCTTGCTTTAGTATAAAGGTGGTAGCACGCACCTGGGTAACATAGTAGACCCTGTCTCTACAAAAATAAATAAAAATTAGCTGAGTGTGGTGGCTTGTACCTGTAGTCCCAGCTACTCAGGAAGCTGACACAGAAGAATCACTTTAGCCCAGAGTACTGGAGGCTAATTTGGCTCCCACTTGTTCAATAAAGCATATCAAGATGAAATTTATCCTAATTCACATCTATAAAATATATATAGGAATATATACCTTGAAAAACTCCTATAAGGATCAAAACAGATAACATTCATTAAGTCCATTTACCTATATTCTATCACATGGCAGGCTGTGGTCAGACCATTATCCGAACCTTTGTGATCAGTTATGAGTCAAATCTAGGTTCAACTGACACATGTTAAAAGGCTGTAGTGGGCCGGGCTTGGTGGCTCAGTCTATAATCCCAACACTTTGGGAGGCCGAGGTGAGTGGATTAGCTGAGCCTGCAGGTTCGAGACCTACATGGGCAACTTGGTAAGACCTCATCTTTACAATAAATCAAAAATTAGCCAGGCGAGGTAGCACGCATTTGTAGTTCCAGCTACTTGGAAGGTTGAGGAGAAAGGATCGCCAGAGCCCAGCAAGCCCTGCAGGAGTTGGGAGCGTGCCATTGCACTCCAGTCTGGGTCACAGAGTGAGACTCCAAGTCAAAAAAAGAAAGAAAAGAAAAGGCTATAGTGGAGAAGTGTAACTATAATAGAGAACCTATAGACTAGAGAACTGAAAATGTTCATCCTGTTAAAATAAATTGCTTAAAGAGGAAATGATAGCTATCGTTTGACTAGCTTCTAATTTTGAAATAGGTTAAAATCTCTCTCATTCTTATTGATATGTGTTTTTTCTGAGAAAGACCTTTGTAATAATTGGGAATCTCTAAAACAGAGCTGCAGAAGTGGGACTGGTGTGGTGTCTACCTGTTGCTGATATTTCAGAAACAGGATTTTGGAAAATGAGTCCAAAAATGTATTTCTAATATGATTTTACACACACACACACACACACACACACACACACACACACACACACACACACACACTCTCTCTCTCTCTCTCTCTCTCTCTCGTTCTCTCTCTCTCTCTTTCTCTGCAATGCTTTCCAACATCAACAACCAATCTTCCAATTGTTAATGCACCACCTAGATATCCAACAATTCAACTTATTTCTGCTACTAACTACCCCAAATTAGCACAGACCTCACAGTTTAAGTCCTCAGTCCCAAAATACTGCTTCCAGTGTCAGTTGCAAGTTCTGGGCCTCTTGCACTTCTGACCAACTGGTTATAAACTAGGGATTCCCATACCCCTATCTTCAGGTTGAATAATTTGCTAGAGTGACTTACAGAATTCAGGTAGGCAATTTATTTACTATTACTGGTCTATTAATATTATGAAGGACACAGCTGAGGAGCAACCAAATAGAAGAGATCAATAGGGCAAAGTATGAAGAAGAGGTGTGGAGCTTTCATTTCTTCTGGGCACACCACCTCCTGGTACCTTGTGTTCATTAACCCCAAAGCTATCCAAGCCACAGATCAATTAACTCAACCTCTAGCCACTCTTCCCTTCCTAGAGGTTGAGGGAATAAGGTGGAAAGTTCCAAGCCTGCAGTAAAAGTTTGGTCCTTTTGGAGATCAGCCCCATCTTGAAATATCAAGGGACCTGTCAAGAGTTGCCTCACTAGGACCAAACACTCTCCTATCACCTAAAATATTCCAGGAGATTTAGGAGGTCTGGGTCAAGAACCTGGGACATTGATCAAATGTATTTTTCTTATTATCCCACACCTGTGCATGTGTACACACACATACACACACACACGCACACACACACACCCACACACACATTGTTGTTGTTGTTGTTAGAACAGGTCTAACATTACAAATGTGACTGGCTCTCACTTTGACTTACAAAAAGTAAGAATGCCTAGCTGGATTCATCAGTGGAGAGGCAGAGAACAAGGAAGTTATTGACAAGATACACATTGGTGATTGTATTTTCTCGAATAACTACAATATTTCTCATCCCACCTTGTCTTCTTATAATATAACTGGCATACCAACCATGAAGAGATGACTCTTTGTTCTCTCTTCTTAAACTTGGTGGTGACTTTGTGACTGTTCCAAGTAATAGAGTCAGTGAAAGTGATGCTATGTGACTTCTGAGATTAGGTAATTAAAAAACCCAGTTTCTTTTTGGCTTGCTCATTGGGGCATGTTTATTCTGGTGAAGCTGGCAACCATACTGTAAGGAAGCTCAAACTAGTCCATGTGGAAAGGCACACATGGAGAAATTCACATATACAGGAACTGAATCTCCCCGTCAACAGCCAACATCAAGCTTGCAAGTGATTTATTTTTTTGCCCACAGTCTTAAGAACTTCCATCAAGGGTCTCAGACATTTCAGAGCACAACCAAATCAACTCTGCTATGTCCTGTTTGAATCCCTGACCCACAGAGTCAGTGGGTGTCATAAATGTTTGTTTTACAACAGTGAGCTTTGGAGTAATTTGTAACCTAGCCATAGTAACTGGAACCAAAATTTGGCCATAAGGAGATGTTATCCAGATATCTTAAGTAAAAGAAACAATTATGTAAATTCAAAAATTACTTTATACAAAAAACAAGGTGTATAGTGATTCTGAATAGTTATTAGCTAATTATTGTTATCATGTCTTGGATACTGAGGAAGGGGAGGGAGTCAATGCTAACACTATTTTATTCATTCATTTATTCATCAACATTCATTAACTCATTCAATATACAAACATACGTGCATACACATAGGCACATATACATAGACATATATACATACACGTAATTGCATGATTGTAGTGACTTGGGATATTAACAGAACAAAATAAAAAATATTTATTATCATAGATGGCACTTTGTAGTAGAAACAGTCAGTAAAAAACAAATAAAATACATAGCTATTCAGATAGATAAAGTTCTAAAGAGAAAAATAAAACAAGAGAGAGAAAATAAAGCAAGCGAGTATATACATATATATGTATATTTATGTGTGTGTGTTTATGTATTGAATGTGTTAATGAATGTTGATGAATAAATGAATGAATAGAATACTATTAGATTGGCTCCCTCCCCTTCCTGTTTCCAAGATGTGGTAACAATAATTAACTAATAATTATTCAGAGCCACCACACACCTTTTTTTTTTGTATAATGCAATTTTTGAATTTACATAATTGTTTCTTTTACTTAAGATATCTGGATTTCATAAAAGACTAAAGGAGAGGAGAAAGTGGTAGTGACTTTAAGCACAGTAGTCAGGAGAATTCTCTATAAGAAGGTGAACTTTGAGGGGAAGGAGGAAGGAAAGAAACCATGTGGATATTTATAGGTAGAAGAAATGTGTGTTTTAGATACAGGCAATGAAAAGGGAAGAAAAGTAAAAGAAGTTGGTGAGTAGGACTGGGACAGAATGAGCAAGAGACAGAGTGACAACATGAAATCAGAGAGGCAAGGCTGAGGACAGGCGGAAGATGAAGCATTGGTAAGGTTTAGTCTTGTGCTCTGAATGACCTGGGAAGCTTTTGGGAGGTTTTGAGGAGAGTGACGTGATCAGACTTACATTTATAACATGTTAATTTGGCCACTGTGTTAAGAATAGACTTGAGTGAAAGGGAAGCAGGAGGAGTATGGAAAAAATAAGATCATTTGGAGGCTGTTGTAACAGTCCAAGATATAAAGGACTTTGGTTTAGACCAGACAGGTAGCAGTGGAGATAATGAGAAATGGTTTATGCTTTGTGTTTGTTCTAGAGGTAGAAATTAAAGGATCTGAAATGGATTAAGCGGGGAATGTGATTTCCCACATAATTGCTCAGGGCAATTAGAAACATAAAAAAATACTTATGAGATGAGGAGGCTTGTAAGAAACACAGATTACTGGAGATAAATATCAGTAATTCATTTCTGGACAAGTTTAAGATGTCCATTATATATTCAAATAGGAAATTGAACAGTCAATTAGATATGAGTTTAGAGAACAATGGAAAGATCTGAGTTGGAGATAAAAGTTAGGAGTCATCAATATGTATATAATTTAAAACCATGAGACTTATGAGATAATTAGGGAATAAATACATATGGAAAATTAAAGAACCATGGAGTGAGGTCTAGAACATTCCAGCTTTAAAGAGAAGCAGAAATCAGTAAAGGTAAAGAATGGCCATTGAAGACCAACTGAACATAGTGTACCATAAGGGAATTGAATAGATTGGTTCAAACGAAAAGAGTAATCAACTGTGACAAATGTTTCTGACAGGAGAAGTAAATTGAGGACTGAGAACAGACCATTGAATTTAGTGATGTAGAAAAATCATAAATGACTTTGACAGAGCAGTTTTGATGAGGTTGTGGAGTTTACAGACTAACAGACATGAATTAGAACATAATAAGAGATCTTATGGAGAGTGAATCTAGAAGATGTGGTTTAAATGCAGGACATAAAAGCATTCTGTAGCTGGTGGGGAAAAAGGAGAGAACAGAGAGTTTTGCTTATTTTTTAAGATGGGATAAATAGTAACATGTTTGTATACTGAAGACTTTAAATGATGAGCTGGTGGATCCAGAAGAAAGGAAAACATTGAAAACATGAGCAGAAAATATAATAATTCTTTACAGTCATTTCCCTGTAAATGGAAATGAATAAGGTCCATTGTAGACAGAAAGGATTTGTCATTAGATGGGGACCGAGATGTTTGATCTACAGTGGTGGTACAAAGACAGTATGTGGATACAAATGTAGAAAAGTGTTGAATTTGGGACTAAGAATCTATGGAACTTTCCTTCTGATGGTTCATCTTTCTCAGTGAGAGAAGTAAGACCTTAATATGAGAATGGGTATGAGGAGTTGGCACTTTAATTTTGTGGATAACTTAATGAACTAAAAACATATAGTAGAATTACCTAGAGGGAAAGGGGTCCTCTCTAGGTTGGTAGTCATAAACTTAAAGTGAGATGACTCACTACTGATTGGGTATTTTTTCTATAGCCATGTTTAGCTGTGCAGGCATAGGCACAGAGAAATAAAAGGTTTATATTTAAATAGGCTTGTGATTTTTGCCAAATAAGGATGGTAAAACATAAGTAGTGAGAGACCTAAGAATTTTTGCATAAGAAAGATTACAATTATTGCCATGGGATACAAATTAGATTAAAAGGCTAGAGAAAGCAAAATAACACAGGTAGTGAGAGAGTTAAGAATTTTTGCAAGGGAAACATTACAATTATTACAAATTAACTTAAAAAGTTAGAGAAGGAAAAAGGGGCACGAGGAAAACTAAAATGGTAGTGGTATCAGTAAGTTAAAAATGTTCATATTTTTGCAGTCAGGATATTAGGCTAGAACTGGAAAGAGATGGTGGCAAGACAGGTTAAATCTATGAAAAGGGCACATCTATTGACAATAATAAAATGTAGGTTATGAACATGGAAGTGACTGAGATAGAATGGAGAAAGAGGTCACTGGAAGGGAAGAGTTGAAGAGACTTCAAAGTCAAAGAACTGAATGCCTAATCTATCTGAATATTCAAGTCACCTAGAAATGTAACAGGAGTCATTTGAACTGAGTGATAGTAAACCTAGAGTAAAAATCTCCAAAAAATAAGTTATGGTGACCAAGAAGTCATTAGTTTCTAAGGTTCTAGAAAGGTGGTGTGAGTGCCTTTTGTGTAAAAGGAAGAGAGGTTTTGTGTGTGATGGGGATGGGGTTCAGCAAGTGTGAGAGACTAAAGGCGAGAAAAGGAAATAGGATACAGGTCAAGTGTTGTGTGATAAAAGAACCCAGAAGTTCCCCAGGTTTGGGTTGGCCTGCAGGAATTTTGAAGAACATAAATGTCTGATTTGTTCTGTTATGTGGCTTGCTGTCCACTAAATTTTGTGTATCTACCTATTATACCTAGCCTTGCAGTGGAATCTACCCAACTCATTATTGTTGGAATTTTATGAAGCAACCCTCTTCCACATTTTGGTTGCTATAACGATGAGTAGAGACTAACAGATAAAAGTAGAAACTCAAGAGGCAGCGGGAGCCAAGACAATGTACACCTCCTATAATTTCAGGGAAAGTTTGGGGAATGCTTTGGGGATCCCCAGATTGAAAATTTGGTTGCTGTAAATAGGGAGTTTTAGTCAAGATTCCTTATACTGTATATTAAGGAGCTAGGAACAGATAGGTTCATTTATCTTTTGGTCTGTATCACTATATACAGTATTCATGCTAGGATTTTCCTACAACAATGTTTCTCACTTAAAAAAATTATCTCCCTAGAAAAGCTTTGTATGTAATTTTTTTTCTAATTGCCTCATCTCATGAAATTTTAACAACACTGATATACCATATAACTGTTTATGTATGGGGATTATTTAGAAGGCTACAGACCATTGTAGTACCTAGGATTTTTTTTACTCCATCAAAGAGCCAATTTTTGACTACTTGACAGTGATATTGATTCCACTGAGCATGCAGGATCTTTAGAAATAAATTTCTACCCGCTGAATTTTTCTTTTTAATTATTATATTTGTGCTCTCTTAGTCAAAGTAAACTTAATGCTTTCTTGAAGTATTTCTTTAGGAAGATGATCTGTTGCCTGTCAGAAATCCTATCCTAAAATGTGATTTTTTTCCTTCATAACTATTCCTAATGAGGATTTCCCAGTAGATTTTCCAAAGCAATTTAATTCCTTATTACTGTAACTGATTCGTGAACACTTAATCAGGTTTCCACTTTCCTTGGGGGTCCAGGAATATGTTAAATGGTTTTGTATCCTCATGGTCTAATCCTTAGTAATAAAACATTATCCGAGAACAGCTGGTTAAATGACTTGGCCTCCTGGTATACATTTCAATTTTTTTAGGACCATAAATCTACAGTCATTTGTAGCAAACACATTCTCAACTCACTTCACATGTGGGTGGGGAAATAGCATGAGGATGAAGACAGTAAAAGCAAGAAGATAATTTTACATTGTTGACCTTTGTTTTTTGAGTTGGAGTCTCACTCTGTCACCCCCAGATTGGAGTGCAGTGGCCTCTCTCAGGCACTGCAGCCTCGACCTGCTGGCCTCCGGCGATCCTTCTGCCTCTGCCTTCCAAGTAGCTGGAACTACAGGCACGTGCTACCACACCCAGTTTATTTTTTTGATTTATTGTAGAGATGAGGTCTCGCCACGTTGCCCAGATGGGTCTTGAACACACGGGCTCAGGCAATCCACTCACCTCAGCCTCCCAAATTGCAGGATTACAGGCTGAGCCACCGAGCCTGGCTTGTTGACCTTCTTAACAACTTGGATTTCCAAATTCTATGTTCAGTGTATCTTACCACTCCTTTGGTGTCATGAGGTAATGTAGAAATGTCTACCTGAACATTGATATCATGTTATATAACCTTATACATTTCTGGATGCACACACACACACACACAGCTAATATAAACATGTATGTGTATATATATATGTATATATATATGTATACATTCCAGATACAAAGACACATTTGTAGCTGGAATGTACGGCAAATACATTACATATGTAAAAATGTGTGTGTGTGTGTGTGTGTGCGTGTGAGCGCATTTGTGTGTCTGTATAATTTATTAGTCTGTTTAGACTACTAGGGCTGTCATAACAAAATTCCACAGACTGAGTAGCTTAAATAACAGAATTTTTTTTTTTTTTATAGTTTTGAAGGCTGGCAGTCTAAGATCAAGGTTTCGCCAGGCTTGGTTTCTCTGAAGGCCTTTCTTCTTGACTTGGAGAGGCATCTTCTCATTGTTTTTTATGTTGTTTTTTTTCCCCTCTGCATGAATGCATCCCTAGTGTCTCTATCTCTTTTTATAAGGTTACCAGCCATATTGGATTAGGTACCCACACTTATGACCTCAGTTAACCTTAATTATCTTCTTAGAGGCACATTCTCCAATTGCAGTACACGGGAGGTTAGGGCTTCAACATATGAATTTTGAGGAGGACACAGTGTAGACCATAATGATCTAATTATTTGTTCGTTTAAAACAATAGCATATTTATGAGTTTGGCCACAGATGTATGTGATTTAGTGACCCCAAAATGGACAAAATAATAAATTTATATACAAGAACCATAGCTTCAATTTTTAACTGGAATGGGCATCAAATACATATTAGAATATGCCTTACTTTTTTTTTTTGAGTCAGAGTCTCACTCTGTTGCCCAGACTGGAGTACAATGGCACACACATGGCCACTGCAGCCTCAACCTGCTGGGCTTAGGTGATCCTTCCACCTCAGTCTTCCAGCTGGAACTAGAGGCATGCGCTACCACACATGGCTTATTTTTTGATTTATTGTGGAGACATGGTCTCCCCAAGTTGCCCAGGCTAGTCTCAAATCCCTGAGTTTAGGCAATCCTCTCACCTAGGCCTCCCAAAATGCTGGGATTACAGGCTTGAGCCACCGTGCCCAGCCTATATGCCTTGCATTAATAAGACTATTAGAAAGATGATGCAGTGATATGTACTTCCTAGTTGTCATGTTTTTTTTACTTCTCCAAGACCAAGTATAATTTTTCCTAAGGTGGGTATGGGTCTTAGGAATTAAAGAAGAGTGTGAAATCAGTGATACAGGTTGACCAGCTATGTACCTTCTCCCTTAATCCATTACTTAACTTCTGGTCAGAGACTATTGGTGATGAAAAGTACACATTTTACTTGATATGAACAGGATAATTGAATTTTAGGAAGCACTTGTAGTCACTTATTACAATTTTAGTGCTTGAATTTATTTTTATTTTTATAAATCAGTACCCAAAGCAAATAATTTAGTCCTGACGTTCTCCTGTCTATAATGTTAAACACTTAAACAAAATGTCTACATGACAGCAATATAAAGTGTTAAGTCAATCCAGATGTTTAGATCTTTTCATATTTGATTTGACTTAAACTAAAACTTAGGTAGCATAAGTCTGGCTTTAAATCATAGCTATACACAATATTAAGTATTTTCCCCCACGCTTATTATTTAAAGTGGTGTCATACTGCACACATAAAACAGCAGTTTGTCTCTTTCCCCTCTAAACAACATGCTGTAATTACTTGCTTTTCAGGTCAAATTTTCATAGGTCTAATTCATTTTAAAACTGCAATTGCTGCATAACATGAGATACTTCATAATTTATTCAGTTTCTCTAATAATGGCCGTTACTGTTTCTATTTTTTGCCACTCCAAATAATGCTGTAATAAATATGGCTGCAACATATTGTTATTTACTGTTGCATTTATTTCTCAAGCAAAACATCTTAGAAGTAGGACTGCTGTAGCAAAGTGTATGTGCATTTCATAGTTTACTAGAGCTGACAAATATCTTTCTAAAATGATTTCCACCAACTTTATATATATATATATCTGTTTTAAAAATTATCAGTCTCTTTCATCTTATCAACACTTGGTATTATCAATTGTTTTAAAAATTTGTTCATCTGCTGATAAAAAGCGGTATCAGATCATGCTGGCAGTTTTATTTTCCTGAGTTAAGTTGTATTTCATAGATTTAAGATTGATTATTTATTTTTACTGTACTGCTAAAATCATTTGTTACAAAACCAGTTATCTCAATGAATTGAAATGCAGGTTTTATTACCAGTAAATGCATAAATATACACGTATATGGAACTGTTTATATACTCTTTTCTGTTCAACCAATTTTTTGTGGTGTTATGGATATGTATGTATATGTGTCTGCTCTACACTCTTTTGATTATAGCATGATATAATGATTATGATTTAATGCCTTATAATAAAATAGGTTTCCACTGCCAAACTGAAGTAGAAAAAAGTAATGATTTAATCTGGATGATTTATTAAGAATATACTCATTCTGTTGCCTTAATTCTCTAGGTAATTGCTTTGATGTTCTAGGTTTTCAATAATGGTGATATACTCAAGGATTAATGGGAAACTCCTTTTCTTCATATTTAATATGATGGCATTGTGCAAACTGCTACATTTAATTTGACAAAAACAGTGTTATAAAATGCAATGTGAAATAAACTTATTTCAGCTAAAAAATTCTATTGTGACAATAAATTTCTGCTTAAATATTTAACTGAATTTGTTTAAACCAAATATGTTCATGATGAAATAAACTTTAAACACCAAAGATCCATTTCAGCACGATGGAATAAAGAACACTCTTCCTTTCCTGTAGAGAGCACCTGTCCTGTTAGAGGACCTTGTTCTGTTGGGGAATTTGATGATGGCTTTAAAAACCTTGCAGTTTCCAAAGCAATTTAAATATGATCTTTAATGACTTTGGAGTGGATTAGCCCTTGACCTTTCTGTTCCCATGGTATTTTTCTCATCTAGCTTTGACATATGTAAGAGAAAATTGTGCTCTTCAGATCACTTTGAAACTTCCAATTATGTCAAGAGGCTTAACTTGATTTTTGATTGACTTATGATGGCAAGAACTGATCTCTGAAGGGGGCAACAGATGCAAATTGGTGTTCTTTGGGAGTCTATATTATTAGCAGTGATTCTGTTAATGCTAAAAGGAGATATTTAAAAATAATACATTTGTGATATGATTTATGTTCCTGTAATTTGTGAAAACATATAATTGATTTCCAACTGAGTCCAAATTAGATTACTTTATGTGACCATTGCTCTGATATTACTTCTCATCATTGCCCATTTGCTTTTTAAATTCATACAAAAGGTCTAAAGTATATAGTGCATCAGAAATATAACTTTAAAAGAAAGGAAATTATACAAATTTATTTTGTAAACAATGTCATCATATGAATTTAAAAAATACATCCCAAAATGAGTAACAGGAAAATTATATTAAAACATGAGTAACTGACAAAATGAAGCATGTACCAAACAGAGCTTCCAAGTACAAGAGAGAAGCAGCAAACACCTGTATGGAAAACAGGAGGAGTAATGAAAGAAAAAAATGTAGAAAATCTCAATATGGTAAAGAGAAACAAAGAAAATGATGGCCAAAATACTCTGTACTTTAAATAGAATAATACCAGTTTTATATGAACATTGTAGAAGAGAGAAAAGGGTATGTTAGAGGACATGTATATATATATGCGCATATATATGCTTTGTAATATACTTTTGATACTAACATTATAATTGAATTTTGTATGTAAATCTACATAGGAAGAGAGTATAGACAAGAAAAAAATTGGATAATTCATATTAAGAATGTGGAATTTGAAGGTATTGATGACAGATGGAATATTTCTGTTCAAGGTTATTTATTTATTTATTTTTTTGAGTTGGAGTCTTACTCAGTCGCCCAGACTGGAGTGCAGTGGCTGCTCCCGGCCACTGCAGCCTCGACCTGCTGGGCTCCAGTGATCCCTCTGCCTCAGCCTTCCGAGTAGCTGGAACTACATGCGTGCGCTACCACGCCCAGCTAATTTTTTGATTTATGGTAGAGATGATGTCTCGCCAAGTTGCCCAGGCGGGTCCCGAACCTGCGGGCTCAGGTGATCCACTCACCTCTGGGATTACAGGCTGGGATCCCAAAGCGCTGGGATTACAGACTGAGCCACCTGAGCCCAGCCATAAAGTAGAATTTTAAATATGTTATTGGATTTATCTAGCTGTGTTCAGATATCAAGGTATGGGTTTAAACATTTGCTTCAATTTTCTCAGAATGAGGAAGAAACAGAAAAAAAAGTCTGAAAAACTAAAGATCGATACAATTAAACAGGTTATTTAGATGGCATGATTACATCATTAGTAGTGCCTAGACAAAAGGACTTTCCTCTATAGGTCACTCAATGAACGTTCTATAGATCTTTCAAAGATCAGCTTACACTCTGAAATTCTAAACATCTTTTTGCAACATGACCTAATCTTCATTAAAGTTTCTTAGATATATAGCAAGATATGCTATTATGTAAGACAAATAGTTTCATTCAGACAAACATATCCTATTGAAAATTACTATAATTATGTTATTTAGGAATATATTGTCAATACTTCCAAAAGTAAGGACAAAGAAGTATAAAAGTCACTAAAAAATATTGAGGCATCATTGATTGCACCTAAAATAGTTTCATACACTATGCTTACTTACTTTGAAACTCTAAGACTTCAATAGAGAGCATAAAATTAAATTTTGCATATGACATGAAGGCAATGTTTTATTTTAGTGTGATTTTAAGTTAAGACAATATTTTTTGGCTTTCTTTTTAGAAAAAAGTATTGTGTTAAATGAATATCTAGCTGTGCTTTTCTATTTTATGGAATCCTCCTTATTATTTGAACTGTTGCTCAAAGAGCTAACACTGAGTTGGAGAGAAGTGTTTGATTTCAGGGAACACCTCTTTTGTATAAAATGATTTTATTTTTTTACTTGAAAAAGCATAAAAAATTTATTTAAAAAGTTATTTTAGGTAGTAACAGTAAATATCTGCCTAAAAAATCTACGTGACATTTTATACAGCATCTTCCTAGTTATGTTTTATAAGAATAAACCTGAAAATTTAATCAGATTATAATAGTGTAATGTGCAGTTCCAAATAATAATATATTTGTTAAACTAGTATTAAGTTTTTCTGTTATAAAAAGGGGATAATCCCCGACCTATTTTGTGGGTGAGTCTGTTATAATGAACTCTTAAAGTAATGCATATTGTGTTTCTGTGTATGCATCAAGCCCTACTCCAAAACAAGAGATTACTATTTTATATCAAGCCTTCTCTGACCAATTCAGAACATTTGTCTTTTCTCTGAACGATTCTTGCACTCCCAGCCAATGACACAGGTTTGGTTACATTTGAATCATTTCATTTGTTTAATACAGTAAAATTACACAAGTAAAGGGAGTTGTAGGTAAAGGGTATGCCTTCTGTAGTTTGTGTTTGTTTTATTGTTCACCAAAGGATGTGCTATAGTGTGTTTTTCTTTCAAAAGCCAAAAACAAGAAAATAATTTGGCAATTTATCATAACATTTCCCCAAATCAAGATGATTCCACTAGAAAACTGGGGAAAAAAAAGAGCAACAGTTTTACTGAACTTTGTAAAATAATTCATATACATATTCCCTCAAACTGGTAAACTAAACATTTCAAAGTCTCAGATGCTAATATCTTATTCTTACTCTTCAGAAATATCTTTGAGTTTTCAGGAAGAGAGTCAGCAATAATGATTTATTTTTTTACTTGAAAAAGCGTAAAAAATTATTTAAAAAGTTATTTTAGGTAGTAACAGTAAATATCTGCCTAAAAAATCTATGCGACATTTTGCACAGCATCTTCCTAGTTATGTTTTCATAAGAATAAACCTGAAAATTTAACCAGATTATAATAGTGTAATGTGCAGTTCCAAATAATAATATATTTGTTAAACTAGTATTAAGTTTTTCTGTTAATCTTTGTGAAATATATTTTAGAAATGGATAGATTGTGGACGTTTTATTTAATTATCTAAGTTAGAAAAAATGATTAGGAGAATGTAAAAGATTTTCCCAAAGCAATAATCCATTCCTATAACTTTTGAACTCATGTTCTTAACTTGAAATATTGAAAACAACATTATAACAAGACGACGTTAAAAAAAAGACAAAAAAGCTCTAAAATATTAACCAAACAATAATTTATTACTTTAAATCCTGAATATGTAAGTATACAAGCTAAAGAGGAGACAGTCTTGTATTCTTTGTAATAATTAGAAACATGATCACATAATGAAATATAATAATGTAAAACATGTTATTATGTGCATATATGTGTGTGCATATGTATATATAGAGAGTCCTTACACACATAATTTTATTTGTTCAAAAAGAGAAAACAGACTTCAATAGTGTACACTTAAGAATATTATTAGCCAGACTCGGCGGCTCACCCTGTAATCCCGTGCTTTGGGAGGTTGAGGTGAGTCGATTGCCTGAGCCCAAGGGTTCGAGACCCACCTGGGCAACTTGGCGAGACCTCATCTCTACATTAAATCAAAAAATTAACCGGGCTTGTAGTTCCAGCTACTTGGAAGGCTGAGGTGGAAGGATCCCTGGAGTCCAGCAAGTCGAGGCTGCAGTGGCCGGGAGCGTGCCATTGCACTCCAGTCTGGGCAACAAAGTGAGACTCCAAACTAAAAAAAAAAAAGAATATTATTTATGTAAATCGATGTAAATATATTTAGGAGAAGTATTTTTTTTGCACTTTTTTCATTCGCTGCCTAGTGTTTTGGCTCAGTCTTCAATTTTTTACCTTATCTGTTTAAAGCTTATATTAATATTTTGACTTACTTCAAAAGTCAATTTTTAGAACGTGTCCATATATTTTAAATGCTTCTCTTTCTTCCTAAGCTGTAATTTCCTGAAGGTCAGTGACTGTGTTCTATTACTTTTGTATTCATAGCACCTAGTCTTTTGTCTGCACATGAAAAATACTTAATAAATGTTGATTGAAAGAGTTATTAATTTGAAGAAAGTTAAATATAGAGTAAATACTTGACTATAATATGAAAAACACATAGTCTTATTGAAGTGTTTGGCTTTTAAATATTTGAATTGTTAATTGATCTAACTGATGGCATCTTTAAGTGGTCAAAGGAAATACTTTAAAAAAAGATAGTGCTTAAAAATAATGTGAATTTTACTTCTTTCAACTTATTTAGAATGAAATAAAGCTAACTTTAATAAAATTCTATTATAGACACATGAGCTACAAGTGAGGTTAAGTACACAAGTAGGGTACATGCAGGTGAAGTTTGGGCTTCTAACTGACCCTCACTCCCCCTGGTAGTAGACCAGGCACTCTTTGTGATTTCACATGCCCCTTATCCTTCTCATTCCCTCCCTCCCCTAGCAGTGCTCAGTGATTGTCAATCCATCCCCTGTGCAGATGTGACTACTATTCAGGGGTCACTTATGAATGAAAGCATGTGGTATTCAGTTCTTTTTTCCTGTGGTAGCTCATTTAGTATTTTGGTCTCCAACTCTACCCAATTTGCTGCAAAGTACATGATTTTGTTCTTCTTTTTGACTGTGTATTACCATCCTGTACATGTACCACATTTTCTTTATTCAGTTCACTTCTGATGGGTATCTAGGCTGGTTCCATGTTTTTGGTATTATGAATATTGTGGCAATAAACAAGCATGTGCAGATGTGCTTTTTTTTTTTTTGAACGACTTATGTTTCTCCAGGTATTTTCCCAAAAGAGGGATTGCTGCATTGTAGGGAAGATCAATTTTCAGTTCTTTTAGAAATTGCCACACTGCTTTCCATAGAGATTGAACTAACTTGCAGTCCCACCAACATTGTAGAAGTATTCCTTTTCTCCTAACCCACACAAGATTCTATAGTTTTTTGACTTAATGATGGTCATTCTACTAGAGTTAGGTGGTATCTCACTATAGTTTTGATTTGCACTTCTTTGATGATTAGTGAGGTTGAACATTTTTTCATGTGTCTGTTGGCTGCTAGTGTGTCTTCTTTTGAGAAGTGTCTGATCAGGTTCTTTGCCAATTTTTTAATGGAGTTGTTTGTTTCTTTCCTTTCACTTCATTTGAGTTCTTTGTAGTTTCTGGATATTAGGTCTTTGTCAGATGCATAATTTGCAAATATTTTTTCCCATTCTGCAGGTTGTCTCTTTAATCCCTTGATGGTTTCTTTGCTGTGCAAAAGCATTTCAGTTTAATGAGAGCCCACTAGTCTATCTTAGTTTTTATGACATTCACTTTTGGGGACTTGGTCAAGAATTTGTTGCCTACTCCGATGTGTTTAAGGGTATTTCCTAGGTTTTCTTCTAATATTCTTATAGTTTTGGATTTTACATTTAGTTATTTGATCTATTTAGAGTTGATTGTTGTATATGAGAATAGTTAGAGGTGGGTCTAGTTTAATTCTTCTACATGTGGTCAGTTTTTCTAGCAACATTTGGGAAATATGGTCTCCTTTCCCCAGTAATTGTTATTGGTGGCTTTGTAGAAGATACATTGGTTGAGAGACCGTATTTTTGCTTCCAGAATCTCAGTCTTGTTCCATCGGTCTATGTGCCTATTCCTGTACCAACCAGGCTATTTGGTTATTGTATCCTTGTAATAAAGTTTAAAGTCTGGAAATGTGATATCTTCTGCTTTGTTCCTTTTGCTGATATTTGTTTTGGCAATTCATGCTCTTTTTTGTGTCCTTATCAACTTCTGTATTGTTGTTTTCTGGTGTGAGAAAATTGCTGTTGGTAATTTGATGAGTATTGCATTGAATCCATAGGTTGCGTGGTTAGAATGGATATCTTGACAATACTGATTCTTCCAATCCATGAGCATGGAATCTCTTTCATTTGTTTGTGTCATCACTTTTTTTTTTTTAAACAGTGTTTTGTAGTTTTCATTGTAAAGGTCTTTCACTTCTCTGGTTAGGTGGATGCCAAGGTATTTCATTTTGTCTGTGGCTATTGTGAATGGGACTGTTTTTTATTTGGTTCTCTGTCTGCTTCTTGTCAGTGTATAGAAATACCACTGTCTTTTGCACATTGATCTTGTTTCTTGAGACTTTACCAAAGTCATTTATCAGTGGAAGCAACTTTTGACAGACTCCCTAGGGTTTTCAAGGTATAGAATCATATCACCCGCAAAGAGGGATAGCTTAACTTACTCTTCCTGTTTGGATTTCTGTGATTTCCCTATCTTGCCTGATAGCTCTGGCATGGACTTCCAGCACTTTGTTGAACGGAAGGGGTGAGAGTGGACATCCTTGTCTTATTCCCATTCATGGGGGAATGCTCGCAGCTTCTGTTCATTGAGCATAATGTTGGCTATGAGTTTGTCATAGATGGCTCTTACTGTTTTGAAGAATATTTCTTCTATGCCTAGATATTTAGGGGTTTTTACCAAGAAGAGATGCTAGATTTTTTTTTTTTTGAATGCTTTTTCTGTGTCTAATTATCTAGTTCTTGGCTTTACATCTGTTAATGTGCTGATTTATATTTATGGTTGTTCAAATGTCAAACCAGTCCTGCAACCCAGGAATGAAGCTCACAGTGTCATAGTTGATGATCCTTGAGATGTGTTATTGGATTCAATTTGCTAGAATCTTGTTGAGAACTTTTGCGTCTATGATCATCAAGGACATTGGGCTGTAATTCTCTTTTCTTTTGGGTCTTTGCCAAGTTTAGGTATCCGTATCATGTAAGTTTTATAAAATAGATTAGGGAGAATTCCATCATCCTTGAATCTGAAATATTTTCAGTAAGATTCATATCAACTCATCCTTGTATGTCTTATAGAATTCAGATGGGAAACTATCTGGTTTGGGACTTTTTGGTGGGGAGATTTCTTGTAACTGAGTCTATTTCCTGGATTGTTAATGATCTAATTAGAATTTCAATTTGTTCTTATTTTAAATTTGAGAGGTTTTGGGATGTTAGTAAGAGAGGAAGGGACATTCACTTCTGCTCCTTGCCCTACCCTGGGACAGGTTTCTCTACTGTAGATTTTCCTCTTCTGCTTTCAATCTAGTCAAGTTAGTTTTCAGCCCCTGCTGATATCACTGCAGAAAGTATGTGAGGAGCTGGATCGCTCATCTGTAGCCTGTGGTCTGTGGTCTGTGGTTTGCCCAGAAGTCTTCCCACCTAGAAAGTCTTTGGGTATCTTTCATGTTGCTTCCTTCTTGTCCAAGTCCACACTCTGCTCTTGAACCAGAGTGAGCTCTCTGCTATGGGGAGGGAGGCATCCATCCTGTAGACAAGCAGGACTTGGACTTTGTTGTGATTCTTTCTGATCTGGCTGGGAAGATGGTCCCCAGCTGATGGTGGTGGGCACCAGCTTGGTTCACTCTGCAGTTGTGCTTATCCTGCCTGTGAGTCAGTCACTGGGCTCCACTGGCAGAAACCACGCTCAAAGGATCTGTCTGAGCACAAGTTTTGTTCCCCATTCCATTTGGGCTCCAGTTGCACATCACTGTGCCCTGACCAGGTCTCCTTTTACATGGGACTGATAACTTAAACACAGCTTGGAGGGGGTAAACCAACCCAAAGCATCTTAGGATCACTCATACCCTCTTGTTTCTTGGGCAGGTCTTTGGTTCCTGTGTAGCCTGGCACATGGCAGGGGGTGGGGTACTTGGATTTCTATGTCTGCCATCACTTTCTTGTCTCTATGTGTTCAAAGGGAACTTTGCTGGGTGCAGGGTGCTTCACTTTCACTTTCCAAAAGTGTTCAGGGTATCTCTGCCTATTAGTGGCTGTTTCCCTATTCTCCACCTTGCTCGTTGACAGACATCAGTTTGCTGCTCCATAGTGACCATCTTGAATCCCCATTAAGTGTTTAAATTGAATAAATTTTAGATACTTTCAATTTGTATTATGAAATATATTACACATATATGTAGAGTTATACACATATTTTTATATGTAAAGGGTAAAAATTAGACGGCAAGCACAAATCTGTGGAATGAGATGGTACTGTGTTCTAATAAATATTAGATGGAGTTCCCAGGAGTGAATAAAGTTAATGGGCTCTCTGTGTAACAGTTTGGCTTCAATTTTCCTGAGAGTGCATAAGAACACCTCAGGGAAATCAGTGAACAAGGTCATTAACACAGCCTGGAATATACACTGGACAGTTTTTCCAGACAGACCAGGTGAAACACAGACTGCAGAACTATAGAAAGAGAATAGGCTGCTCTGGTTATTCTGGTAATTATGGATATTCTCATCATGGGCCTCATCTACATTGCAGGAATATGTCAAATTGGAATACATTTTTTTAAGGGAAATAAATGAGTCAGCTGATCCAGGCAGCAGACATGCAGGGTTGAACAGGAACTTCAAGCAGAGACATCAGTGGAACATTAAAACAAATCAAGGATTGAAAGGAATGTAGGCCAATCTTACCTATGAGTTCTGAATTCTGTCCTCAGGTAAAAAGACAGTTCAGTGGCAGCGAGTATCTTGTTGACAACCATACCATACCTCTTTTGTAAGTTACATTGCTCCAGTTTACGCTCATTGCTGTCTAAATCTGGGGCACAGCTGTTACATTGCTGTCTTCTGTCACTTTCACTTCACTTCTCATTTTTCCTTCACATCCCTCTTATATTTGATATCTTGGTTCTTATATCTCATGCCTTCTTCTTTCTAGGTTACTTTGTTGTGATGAAATTCAACCTCCAGAAGCTTCTGAAGAAAGTTTTCATGAAGACTTCACATTATTCTAACCTTATATTTGATTGACATTTCAAGTAGATATAGAATTATAGGTTGGAAATGTTTTTTCATCCGAATTTTGAAAGCATTGGTTGATTATTTCATAGTCAGAATTATTTTTAAATGTGAAATACCACTAACCCTCCCCCTTTTTTAAACTTATAGATTTTTTTGTCCCTATGTTAGAAGTTTTACAAAGATTTTTAAAGTGTATTTGTAATTTCATGTATTTTTCTGAGAACATTATGTACTTTAAAATCTGATATCTCTTGTTCTTCAGTTCTAAAGATATTTTCTTGATGCATTTTTTTGAAAATTTTCTTTTCAGCCCGTTTGAGTTCCTTGTAGATCCAGGATGTTATGCCTTTGTCAGACCTGGAGTTGGTAAATACTTTTTCCCAGTCTGTAGGCTGTCTCCCTGCTCTCTTGATGGTTTCTTTGACTTTGCAGAAGCTTGTCAGTTTACTAATGTCCCATTTGTCTATCTTCTCTCTTTTGGCCTGTGGGTTTCGGGTTTTGTTCAGGAATTGGATGCTAGTTCCGATTTCCATGAGGGTATTTCCTTCCTTTTCTAAGGTTCTTATGGTTTGAGGTA
>NW_007247030.1:156816-179150 GCF_000164805.1 Carlito syrichta | reverse complement strand
TTTCCCAGCACCATTTACTGAATAGGTTCTCCTCTCCCCAGTGGTAGGTGGTGGGGGCTTTGTCGAAGATGAGTTGGTTGAGAAATTGAGGTTTTGCTTCTGGAATCTCAATTCTATTCCATTGATCTATATGCCTGTTCCTGTACCAATACCAAGCTGTTTTGATGATTGTAGCTTTATAGTGAAGTTTGAAGTCTGGTAATGTGATACCACCTGCTTTGTTTCTTTTTTGCTGAGGATTGTTCTGGCTATTCTTGGACGTTTGTGTTTCCATATGAATTCCTGTGTTGTTTTTTCCAGGTCTGAGAAGAATGTTGCTGGTAATTTGATGGGTATTGCATTGAATTTGTAGATTGCCTTAGGTAAGATGGACATTTTCACAATGTTGATTCTTCCAATCCATGAGCATGGGATGGAAGACATCCGAGCAGCCAACAAACACATGAAGAAATGCTCAACCTCACTAACCATCAGGAAGATGCTAATCAAAATCACACTGAGATACCACCTAACTCCAGTCAGAATGGAAATTATCAACAACTCAAAAATTAACAGCTACTGGAGAGGGTGTGGTGAAAAGGGAACACTTCTACACTGTTGGTGGGAGTGTAAACTAGTGCAACCTCTGTGGCAAGCAGTGTGGCGATTCCTAAAAGCTCTAAAAATCGACCTTCCATATGACCCCGCAGTCCCCCTACTGGGAATATACCCTGAAGACCTCAAATCACGCTATAAAAAAGATACCTGCACACGTATGTTCATCGCAGCGCTGTTCACAATAGCAAGAACCTGGAAACAGCCATGCTGCCCATCAAAAGAGGACTGGATTAAAAAAATGTGGTACATATACATGATGGAATACTATGCAGCCATAAAAAAAGAACAAAATCTTGAATTTCACAGCAAGCTGGATGGAACTAGAATCTATAATACTGAGTGACCTCTCACAGAAACAAAGATCCGAGTATCACATGTTCTCACTCATATAATGGACCTTGAACATCCAATGTAATACTATAAGAAAATGACTGACGGTACTGGGAAACTATGGGGGGGAGGGGGATGGGATTAACAGTCTCAAATATCTGTCTGGGGATGGGGAAACACCTCTTATCAACAGGGTGCCTGAATGAAACGTAATTGTACACCTAACCCTTAACTGTACCCCACAAAATCATAATAAAAAATATTGATTAAAAAATAAATAAATAAATAAATAAAAAGCAAAGAAAATTTTCTCCCTTTTCATATTTTCTAATTTTTCTTATTGTAAGACTTGTAGTTTGGATATAGGCCCTACTGGAATGATCCACTTATTACTTTTATTTTCCTTTTATATTGCCTCCTACTTATGCTCAATCTTTTTACTTTAACTTCTGGGAGTTTTTCTCAGGTTAAACCTCTTGTATATCTATTGATATATTTTCTCCAGTGCTTCAATTCTTAGGAGCTTTTGTTTTTATTCTTAAACATTGAATATATCTTATTTTTACAGTACCCAGTTCTAGTTTCTAGACGCAATTTTTAAAAATTGCAGTGAAAAGTCAAAGCTTACACATTGTTGATGAGAATGTGAATTAGTACAACTTCTATAGAAATCGGTATGGAGATTTCTCATAGAATTAAAAGTAGATATTTAATCCAGCAATCCTACTACTGGATATCTATTCAAAGGAAAAGAGGTCGTTATACAAAAAGCACACCTGCACTTGTGTGTTTATTATGGCAAAATTCATAATTGCAAAGATGTGGAATCAACCTAAATGCCCACCAATTGATCAGTGGATAATGAAAATGTATTTAATATATATATCTATACACACACAGATATATGCATATACACCATGGAATACTATTCAACTGTAAAAAAGTATAAAATAACTTATTTTGCAGCAACTTTGATGAAATTGAAAACCATTATCCTAAGTGAAGTAACACAGGAACAGAAAACCAAACACTGCATTTTCTCATTTATAAGGGTTAGCTAAGCTAATGGTCTGCAAAGAAATATAAAATGGTATAATGGACTTTGGAGATTCAGAAGGGAGAAGGGAGGGATGAAAAAAATCACCTATTAAGTACAATGTACATTATTGAGGGTGATGAGTACACTTAAAACCCAGATTTTACCACTGTACAATTCATCCATGCAGCCAAAAAATATTTATACTTGTAAAGTTACTGAAATTAAACAAAATTTAAAAATCAATTTCAAAATATTAATGAGTTTATTTTTTTTTTTCTATTTGTTAATTTGGGTACATGTTAAAGGTTTTCCTCAATATTTATTCATCTCGGCTTTCTGCTCATGAATAAGACAAATAAGTCTTTAGCTTGCTTTTTTTTTATAATGTTTTCTGAAAAGCAGAGGAACATTAGCTGAGTTCAATTTGTGTTTTATTTTCTGTTAGGATTAGCACTTTTTGTATTCTGTCCAAAGCATATTTGCCTATCAAAACTTTGGTATATAATCCATATAAAATTAATCTTATCCGCAGTGAATAACATTGAATTAATAAAAGCCAAAACTGACTATATATGCATAAATCTGTTTTTGAACATCCTATTATATTCTATTAATCTATATGTCTATCTTTATGACAATACTAAATTGTCTTGATTACTGCAGGTTTCTAATGAGATCTAAAATTAGATATAAGTTTTTCAATTTTGTTTTTCTCTTTAAATGTTGTTTTGTCTATTGTATATCCTTTGTGTTTCCTTACACATTCTAAAATCAATTTTTGCATCACAAGTCTGTTGGAACTTCACTTACAATTTTTTTTTTGTTTTGAATCTATCAATTGGTTTGGAGAAGATGGACATTTAGCAGTTCACAGACATAGTATGCCACTCCATGTAATGAAATCTCCAATATCGTCTGCAATATTTTGTAGTTTTCAGTGAAACAGTCTTACATTTATTTTATTACATTAATTTCTAAATATTTTATTTTGATGACATTTCAAATTTTTATGTATTTATTTATCACATTTTATTTTATTTTATTTCCAAATGAATTTTTTTTAGGGCTTTCTGGGTTGACAATAATACCGTTTACATGTAAAAACATTTTACTTCTTTCCAGCTTTATGTTTTTTATTTTTTATCCTATTGCACTGGCTAAAATCATCAATGTGAGAAGTGTGAGACAAGATTTATATTTTTCTTAATCTTAAGTAGAAAGAATTCAGTCTTTCACCATTAAATATGATGTTAGCTGTGTATTTTCTATGAATAGTTTTTAGAAAGTTGAATAAATTTTTGTTTACTCTCATTTATTTATTTATACTATGAATGGGTATTGGATTTTGTTGAATGTTTTTTGGGTTATATTCATTTGGTCATAAACTTCCATTAATCTATAACTTGTATTGATTAATTTTTAAATGTGAAAACATATTTGAGAGAGAAATTCAAAATTTATGAGATATGGAGACATTTATTATCAAAAGGGAAACATTTAAGAACTGTTTCCCTTTTGATAATAAATGTTATCTTTAATTTAGTTTTCTCTTTTTGTATTTTATCGTAAGCAGTCAGAGAAGTCATGCACCACTGTCCACACTTTGCTTAGAGATTTCTTCCAACTAATATCCTAGTTCATTACTCTTAAGTTCTGCACAATTCAGCCAAGTCCTTTGCCACTTTATAACAAAAATAACCTTTTCTTCTGTTTCCAGTAAGATTCTTCATTTCCATCTAAGATCTCATCAGGATGACATTTACTGTCCACATTTCCACTAATGTTCTGAATGTGATCACTTGAGTAAGTAATCTATAAGAAAATTATATTCATCATGCACCCACACACTCTTCTAGCCTCTATGCATAACCCAGTTCCAAAGTAACTTGTACATTTTTATGTATTTGTTATAGCAAAATCCCTCTTCTCCATACCAATTGTTGTTAGTCCATTTCTGCTACTATGACAAAATATCTTAGTCTAGGTAATTCATAAACAACGGACATTTATTTCTCAAAGTTTTGGAGGCTGGAAAATTCAAGATCAAGGTGCCAACAGGTTCAGGGTCTGGTGAGGACCTTGTCTCCACTTCTAAAATAATGCCTTGTTTTGCGGTCCTGTAAAGTAAAAAAACACTGTGTTCTCACACGCTGCAAAGAACAAAAGGGCAAAAAGGACCTGCAAAGTTTTCTTTCTTTTTTTTTAAATGTCAGTAACTTTAGGGGATATAAATGGTTTTTGGTTACATGAATACATTGTATAACAGCTAACTCTGGGCTTGAAGTGTACCTACCATGCCCACCTGTTCACATTGTACTTTTCTATTTAACTTTCTTCAACCCCTTTAAAAAGTCACTAACCTTATACATGCAGGCTTTGTACTCATGACTTTATCACCTCATAAAAGCTTCACCTCTTAATGTTATCACATTGTAGTTGAAATTCCATCACATGAATTTTAGAGAAACACATATATTTAAATCATAAATATATGGTCTAAATCAGTTTGTTTGGATACTAGATATATTTTTGAAAGGTTTCACAGTTGATTATCTGTGAAGTGTGAAAGTAAAAAAAAAAAAAAATTCTATGATTTTTTTTTTTTTTTTGAGTTGGAGTCTCACTCTGTCGCCCAGACTGGAGTGCAGTGGCCGCTCCCGGCCACCACAGCCTCGACCTGCTGGGCTCCGGCGATCCTTCCGCCTCAGCCTTCCGAGTAGCCGGAATTAGAGGCATGCACTACTAGCCCGGCTGATTTTTTGATTTATTTCAGAGATGAGGTCTCGCCGCCCAGGCGGGTCTCGAACCTGTGAGCTCAGGCAATCCACTCACCTCAGTTTCCCAAAGGCGCGGGATTACAGGCTGAGCCACCGAGCCCGGCTAATTCTATGATTTTTGAGTGACTAGAAGATGAAGTTTGGAGGGAAGAGAATGTGTTTAGTTTTGAACATTCTATGTTTGAGATGTTAAGATCCAAATAGAGATGTCAAATAACCATTTGAATGTCTGAGTTTGGAGAAAGAGAGAGAATATAAATAATAAAGTGCTTGCCAAACCGGGCTCGGTGGCTCAGCCTGTAATCCCGGGCCTTTGGGAGGCTGAGGTGAGTGAATTGCCTGAGCCCGCGGGTTCGAGACCCGCCTGGGCAGCGAGACCTCATCTCTACAATAAAATAAAAAAATCAGCTGGGCGTAGTAGCGCATGCCTGTAATTCTGGCTACTTGGAAAGCTGAGGCGGAAGGATCGCCGGAGCCCAGCAGGTCGAAGCTGCGGTGGCCGGGAGCGGCCACTGCACTCCAGTCTGGGTGACAGAGTGAGACTCCAACTCAAAAAAATAAATAAATAAAAATAAAAAAATAAAGTGCTTGCCATATATATTGTATTCAAACTGTAAGATTTGATAACATCACTAAAGGAGTAAATATATATAGAAAACAAGGGGGGAAAAACCTGAGATCAGGGTACCCAAACAATAGATTGAGGAGAATAGGGATTAATAAAGTCATTCGGAGAAATAGACAAGAAGAGCCAAAGAGAAGTGTTTTGTAAATCAAATAAAGAAAAAGTTTCAGGAGGAAGGATTAAGCAACTGTGTCAAATACTTCCTATAGTCAAATTTGTTGAGTATTGAGAACTGGCCATTGCAAATGAAAGTCATTGTTGTTTTGACTTTGAGTATTGAGAACTGGCCTTTGCAAATGAAAGTCATTGATGTTTTCATTGCCAATGAAAGTCATTGATGTTTTGACTAGAGGAATTTCTGTGGATCAGTCAAAAAGCCCTTGATGGGGTAGGTTTAAGACAGAATGAGAGAAAACTAATTCCAAGAAAACTAATTCCAAGACCAAAAAAATAGAGTGATAGATGGTGGAGCAAGTAAAACAAAGAGCTGTTTTGTTGTTAGATGGTGGCAGTAATTGCATATTTGGATGTTGAGGGAAATGATCCAGTAGAATCAGAGGCTTGATGATTTAAGACAGAAATCCTGCACTGCTGTTTTGGGCAGATGAGAGGTGATGAAATCTAATGCGCATGGGAGGGATTAGCTTTAGGCAAGAACAAGAACAGTCCATTCATGGTTACAGGATGTCTAACTACTGAGATTTCTAAAGTGCAAATTAATGCAAATCAGCGGTGTTTTTTGTTTTTTGGAGTTTTTTTGTAGGCTTCTCCTGTGCATAATTGTGTTTTTTTCTTCTCTGGTAGCCTACAGGAATTATCACTTGATGATTTATTTTTCATCTTCCAAACTTTTGTTGACATCTTTTACCTTTCCCACTGTCCTCTTTCCCATTCTCTTTCTTTTTGTCAATTTTAAATTCTCTATTATTTTCTTGAGGTTTACAGAAGAGAATAGACAAATTTAAAAAGCATTTATGTCAATGAATCTTTTTATTTGCTGTTTTGGACTGCCATAAGATTGTTTATAACTTAAATGATGTAAGGTAGATAACTTTATATTTTATTTTTTCAGTGTGTGTGATAGTTTAGGCGGTGCATGAATAAATTTTTAAATTTTAATGTACATAATCTTATTTTAATGAATATTAGTCTTTACCAGTTATGTCAAATGACCCTGGTTTTTATTGACAATTGGGATATACAATTTATTTTAAATAAATAAAACTTATTTTATTTATTTATAAAATAAATTTAAATTTATTTATTTAACTTCTTAAATAAATCAGGGTCTAATAGTGAGTTGACTTTAAAAATTAATTAAAGAACAGTACATGTGGCATAGAAAAATACAATTGCTTAAGTCTATTAAGAGATTTTCTTCCCTGAAAACAATACTTCTTCCATGGACATCTCTCTATTCCCTGAGCACTAAAAATTTGGTGTACACAAAATGAAAGAAAGAAACATTTGCTTCTTTTATTGTGTAGCATAGTTAGCTCAGTTCCACAATTTATGATGGTTAATATTGATATTGGCTATTAAGTAATAAATAAAGGCCAAATTATTAACATTTTGGTGTAAATCGGATTACCAATCCTTTTAAGCCTAATCATACACTAAGAGGGGAATATGTTTAAAAAATTGAACAGACTGTAGAACATTTTACATAGAAAGAAGTATAACAGATTCAAAGAACTACTCTGAACAGATAAGCTGAGAAAAACACAAATGGCAGAAGTGCTTTGTGGTAGCGATAGATTAAAGGTAGGAAAAGAATTGATAAATTGATAGTGAAGATGATTAGAGAAACCATTAAGAAGATATGAATAACTTTGGTTTATTTCAAAAGTATTTGTAATATCAGTACTACAAATATTAATGCTAGTTCATATATCCTTCAAGCATGAATGCTGCATGTTGTCTGTCATCTTAATTCTCTTGTATAGTATGAGTAAAAAATGGCAATTATTGAAGTTATTTGGTCTTGTCTATTACATTTACATCTCAAAGAAATGCCTTTTTAGATGCACGTATTTCTTCCCCTGAAGCAAAATATTTATGATTCTTTCCAATCAATTATATGACTCTTTTTATACTTCCCTCTGTTTTATACTTTCATTATTTGCCCTACTGAGTTTAAAATCAAGCTGATAACATAATTTAAACAATACATATTGTGCAGTTTGAAGACATAAGTTATTTAAGTAAAAGTAACAAAAACAAGCCTGGCTCGGTGGCTCAGCCTGTAATCCTGCGCTTTGGGAGGCTGAGATGAGTGAATTGCCTGAGCCCGCAGGCTTGAGACCTGCCTGGGCTACTTGGCGAGACCTCATCTCTACAATAAATCGAAAAAATTAGCTGGGCGTGGTAGCGCGTGCCTGTAGTTCCAGCTACTTGGAAGACTGAGGTGGAAGGATGGATGGAGCCCAGCAGGTCGAGGTTGTGGTGGCTGGGAGCGGCCACTGCACTCCAGTCTGGTTGACAGAGTGAGACTCCAACTCAAAAAAAAAAAAAAAAGTAACAAAAACAAAGAGTTAAAGAAAATAAGTGCCTGCAACTAAAGTGATGGCTATCCATTCTCCTTTATCTAAATTAATTATAGTACCTGAAATTTATAAAACATATTTCTTCAGGCTTGATAAACATTTTATTGAGTTATCATGTATCATTTGTATAAGTTATATCAAAAAGTTTTTATAGAATTAAATATTTACTTATAATAAAAACCTAACCAATTAAAACAGTGTCTTTTCAATTCAAATCTACTAGCTTTGCAATGTTATTGGAAATTTGACTGACTAAATGTTCATGCTTGTTGTTAAATAGCTATAGCACAAAATTTGACACAATATTATTCAATCAGTATGCTGCAGTTTAATTTTGTTGCTGAAGCATTTGATCAAACTGTGATTTTTAAACAAAATGAAACACTCCAAGGGAGTCTTAGATTTAAAACATCACACTTTGGAAGTCATGCATTTTTAATCACCAATTGTTTACTCATTACTACTATTTTATATTCAGTTCTTAGTTTTTCTTCTATATTTCTGAAGAAATGGAGCTTACTTAAAAACTAAATTCAATAGCAAAAGCTGTATCTTAAAATTACAAAATTAATACAAATTAAAATTAGAAAAAGCGTAAATTGTTTTAGTTAGCATAAGAAAAATATGATTTGTGCTTTTGCATTTTACTCTCTAATGTCTGGTTTGAGCTAGATTCTACTGAGGATTGTGAAAGAATACACAAAATCTATGCTTAACTTAGGAAGAAAGTTGATACTCCATTATTGCAAGATAGCTCTGACACTGCTACTTCAATGATGTAGCTTAACGGGAATGAAGAACAATAAATACTTAAAGAGATTTTATTTGGAGTTCAATATATGTACTTGCTATTTTAAAAGACCTATATTTTTGCATTAGAAATGTATTCAGAGTGATTTAAGTTGCAATACCATTTTCAGATGTTACCAATGTTATCACTTAGGTCAAGGGAGAACCATCTATTGTGTCTTGCTCTCTTATTCTGTTTTAAACCTACTCTAACCATACTTTCTTTTCTTTCTTCTTTCTCAGTCAAACTTTCATCATTACCATGCCATTAAAACTTCTCTTAAAAAGGAAACCATGATCTTCCTGTTTGGTACAACTGATGTTTACTCACTCTCCATCGTTTATAATAGATTTTAAATGATCATGAATTCTTTTGCACCTCTCTTAGTGAGTGTTGGGGTTTATGTCCCTTCTCCTACATGCATTGAGATCACACTACCAGTTTCTGGACCCAGACCTTAAGCTACAGGATGCTTCCATGATTTGTCTTATAGAACACATTCCTTTTCAAAGTTCTAAGCCAACATGAGATAAGTCTGATTATACTGAGGCTGCCATGTTGGAGATGCCATGTAGGTACTCTGGTAGACAGTCCCAATTGAGCTCAGCCTTCTGGACATCCCTGCTGAGAAACCAGAATGAAATTGTATTGGACCCTCCATATTAGAAGCCCAGCGGCTGGATACCGCTGAGGATCTTAGTCAATGTTATGAGAAGCAAAATAATCCCCAAGTGCACCCTATCTGAATTCCTGACTTATTAAATTGTGCCATGTAATAAAATGGTTATTGTTTTAACAAACTCGTTTTCAAGGTGGTTTGATTCACAGCAATAGATAACAAACACATTGCATTCTTATTCTAATTTCTTTACATTGCCTCTAGGACAGTGACTCTTCCTTGTTTGCCTATTATCTCATTGGCAATTTATTTTGTGTCACTTTGATGGTTGTTTTTTGTTCACTCACTTTTAATGTTTGTGTGTCTAGACTCATCTTTGGTCCTCTTTCCTTTCTTTCTGTACTCCAGTGTTTTGATAATTTAATATAGCCTCATAGCGGCACGTGCCATCCATGTGGTAATGAGCTCAAAACAAGATGACAGGAGATATGCGATATTAAAGACTCTCATGTCCACTGTCTACTCAACCTTACATCAGCAATTTCTGTAGACAAATTAAATGAAACATTTCCAAAATTTAACTACTAATCTTCCCTCAAAATTCTGCTCCCTTTCGGTATCTCTCATTTCAATGGCTATAGAGCAGTCACATAATTTATCATTCAAACTAGGTGCTTTCAAAAAAAGAAGGCATACTAAATTAGATTATAGGCACAATTTGGGATTGAGGAATCTGGGATGTATGGTGACTCCAAAAATTTATTCTTCAATTCTCAGATTAAAACAACCAAACAAGCGGAAAACTTGGAGTTACCTCTGACTTCCTTATAGGACTAACACTCCTTCCCCAACAATTGCAATCACGTTTCTTTTTTCAAAACTCTGCTTCCCAGTTTAACTCAGATTTAACCCACAATACGATATTCAGAGGGTGCCAAAAATGTATATACATATTAAGGAAGAAAAAAACTATATTAAAATTGTAACACTCAACATATACTGGTAACAAAAGATGAATACAAGTCACATTTGACTTTTGCAATTACACATTGCTACCGTAATTCAATTCAACTTTGAAAAGTAATACATAGATAACATCTCTTAAAATGGGTATTTTTTTTTTTTTTTACCACCCCTGGTAAGTTCTGGCTCCCTCACATCTCATCCATATTTCTTACTTGTCTTTGCCTCACTCTGGCTGTTCCAGCTACACTGGCCTTTTGCTTTAGGGTCTTTGCAGTGGTTGTCATTTTTGCCAGAATATCTCCCAGATACTTTCTTGGCTTGCTCTCTCAACTTTTTTGTTGCTCCAGTGTCACCATCTCAGTGAGGATTATTCTGCCAACCCTTTTAAAATTGCATTAGTCCTCCAACACCCTATCTGACATTCCTGATCCCCTTTCAACATTATTGAAAGACAAAATTACAATAAATTTAGTTACAGATCAAACTGTCTTTTATTCATAATTCATGAAAGGAGCAGCCTTCATTCTACTAAATAGAATAAGAACTTCTATTGGACAATGGTGGAACAGTGATTTTGTAAGGTAGAAACAAGAAATAGGGGAGAAACAGAGGAATGGGGGGAAAAAAAGAACTGATTGGCTAGTATCAGGTTACTTTAGGTTACTTTTTTTAAAGGTTGAAGCAGAGCAGACTTCCTTATTATACTGACTCAGGTAGTTTGGAATCTTTTGTTTTCAGAAAGTAGTCTGTTCTGAAATCTTCCTGCTTCCTTAAAGTTTCACTCAAATTATCTAGCATTTGACAAGAGGGACTTCGTTTTTATTTGTTCTGGTATGTTGAAGCTTAGTGGGGGAGCTCATTTTAAAACAATGGCCTCCCATAATTTTTGCTTAAAAACATGGTATGTAGTCTATTTATTAGTTTTATTTGATCGGTTACCTACTGATAAAATACGAGTTCTGAATGTTCACCAATACATTTCAAGTGCCTAATGTGATGCCTCATATAGAGATGATGATAAATATTTGCTTATAACTAAATTAATGAATAATAACATTTCTTATATTATAGATACAGTCATAGAAATTGCATTGGTCAGATGTATGTACAGTGACAATGAGTTATATAAAATTATGTTAGGATTCTTGAAGTTTTGAGCCAACATTTTTAGTGTGTTTTTCTCACATAGTTAATGTTTTTATATGTGTGAATGTTATTTACATTTTAAGCAACATTTGTATTTTCTTTCACATAGATATTTTATGTTTGTTTTCATCATGAGCTTATTCTCTATGCCTGAAATTATTAGTAATGCTTAGAGAGAACTGAGAGATAATATGCAATCTGTTAATTATGCTTCCAGCTTGACAGTTTCATCATCTCCGAGATTTGCAACCCTATACACATTTTGATATCTTTAAATGACACATTGAACAATTTTGCCTTTGCTATTTGGTATAGAAACTTAAAATAATGGTTTCAATATATGTTATTTAAAAGAAAACATAAAGCTGTTGTATCCTTAAAACATAACCTTAGATCTTATTTTGGTATGAGTGTGAGCAAATATTGTCCTGATCTCTCCAAAACTGAAGAATCTGTGATATGCTCTTATTCCAGCAACTGTTATCACTTTATAACAGATTGACTACCATATAAATTGTGTACTTTCTTAGTCGCCATTTTAAATGTAATATTTTCTGAAAATCTTAGATAATCTTGGATATAGATTGGGTAAGTTTTTAGTCATCATTTAAGATAGAGTCTTCTATTGGATCTGATTAAAATATATTTCAGCATTTATTGTGTGGAAGGAAAACTAATTATTCATTTATAAAAGGGGCAAATAATATGGGTGTCACAATTGCTTTCTGTTTAATTCATTTTTATTTGTTTAAAATAATATCATTTATAAAATTTATTTTTGGTACAGTATGCTTTTAAGAGACCCTAAAAAAGTTATTAAAAATAAAAGATAAACTACGTGTTTATTTTTTCTTACATTATCATTGGTTATTTAGGGTACATGCCATATTAAGAAATAAAACAATTTATTGTTTACATTTTACAATAGAGAGGTAGACAGCTCTGATTCATTAGTTTAGTTGCATATTTTTTGGCTCTGAGAGTAACCTGTACTTAATCTTACCAAATTGAATTGAAATTGCTGGTTTTCTGATGTCTTTCCAACTAAATTGTAAATTCCCAAATATATGACTGTTGAATAAATTTACAAAGAAAACACATTAATTTATCGACCTCAGTGCTCAAAAGTATCATTGTTATTTTACAGCGTGTATGTCTTGAACCATAAAAATATACTTGCCAAAATGCCAAAAATCTAACAGAGAATATATATACCCACAAATATATTTACAGTTCAAATTTTCCCAAGATATATTGATGTGATCTGAGAAACCAAAGGAGATGCCACTTTATCAACTAAGATTAACCCTAAGGTTAAGGAAACAAAGTTGAGGGCTCAAAGCTCAGCTGGTATGACAATCTTCTAAGTTCCTACAGCTACAAGAAAAATCATACTCTTGTTAAACTCCCAAACAATAGAAGTTATCAGACAAATTGTCAGACCCTTCTTAACTCTGATTTATGATTCAGACCACTACAACTCTGACTGGACCGGCAACCAGTCTTATAAACATTCCTTTCTGATAAGCAATTACCTTAAGCCAGTTTCAGCCCTCTATGAAGACTGCACACAGACTGTCTTGGTGTTATAGTTCACCTTTTGATTTTAATGCAAAAACTGCACCAACATGAACATAGAATGTATATTGCATATATGTTTATTAATTCTGCATTTGCTCAGCTCCACTCATAAACATGTATAGCTCTTCCCCTAAAACCTGCTGATTTGTGACTCTATTGTGTAATACTGGCCCTGACTAATGTAGACGTTTACTGTAAACTTTTATTTATTTATTTTTTTTGAGTTGGAGTCTCACTCTGTCACCCAGACTGGAGTGCAGTGGCTGCTCCCGGCCACCGCAGCCTCAACCTGCTGGGCTTCGGTGATCCTTCCTCCTCAGCCTTCCAAGTAGCCGGAATTACAGGCATGCACTACCACGGTCAGCTGATTTTTTGATTTATTGTAGAGATGAGGTCTCACTGCCCAGGCGGGTCTCGAACCCGCGGGCTCAGGCAATTCACTCACCTCAGCCTCCCAAAGGTGCGGGATTAATCACACAGGCTGAGCCACCGAGCCCGGCTACTGTAAACTTTTTAAAAAAATTTATTTTAAGATGTGGAGTACAATTCAGGATTAGGTAAATAAGTGGTCATTTTACAGCTAAACTTCGTGTCTCCCTTTGGTCCCCACTTTGCCTGGTTTGAGATCAGTTACCCTTACTGATGTTATGTGCCTTCCCACCCTCCTGGCAGTGTCCCACTACTGCCAATCCCTTTCTTATAGTGCTATGATAAATGTTCAGGGTCCGCTTATGAATGAGAACATGTGGTACTCAGTTTTTTGCTTCTGTGATAGATATCTGAATATTATAGACTCTAAATCCACCCAAGTTGCTGAAAAGTTTGTAATTTTATTCTTACTGTAAACTTTTAAAAACTTATACAAATGTTTGTATCTTTTCATAATTAAAACATTCCGAATTGCTCAAGTTGTTTTGTGCAAAAGTGTTTTAATAAAATTATATTTACTTTGCTTTATATATCTGCAAAATCACATTAATGTTATTACAGGTTTGATAAAATACTGCATAAGATCAGAACCTGATTATATAATTTCAGCGTTAGTTATATTTTATATGGTTCTCCTTCAGTTTCCATTTGTGAAGACAGTTTATTTGGGATTTTGAGTAGCATAAAAATGAATTAGAATTTTTTTTGCCATAAATTTCTACATAAAAAATTTAATTTTCAAAAAATCTATTTTTAGCTTTCTTATCCCAGAAAATTACTGTTAGCATATACATTCTTACAGTTATAATATTTGAACACAGTGTTTCATGATTCTCATGCAAATAGTTGGCTTAGAAGTAAAATTCTATTGAATCTCAGGTAAATATTGGCATACCACTTACTGATGTAAATAGAAAACCATAAATATGAATTTGTTCTGACAGGTCTTACTTGATGCCTTGGTCCCTGATCAGAAAGAATGCATTGAACTAAGGTATTGCTTTTGTTTTGGCTTGTTAAAAAGCCAAGGAAAGCATAACAAGACGTATAATTAGCTAATCATTTGTCTTTACAGTGAAAGCAAAATCAATGTCAGTAAACCAATGTATAGGCCTAGAAAAATGATCTTATGGTCAATTTTACGTATCAGCTTGACTCGGTTAGGCTACTCAGTTTTTGGTCAAACACCAGTCAAGATGTTGTCAAGAAGGTATGTTTTAGATGTGATTAACATTTAAATCAGCAGACTTTGAGTAAAGCAGATTATCCTCCATAATGTGTATAGGCTTCAATCACCTAAAGACTTTGAGACCAGACTAACACACCTGGGAAGAAAGGAAGCCTTCTCCACACTGCCTTTGGATTCGAGATTTCAGCGCAAATCTCTATTGAAAATTTGAATTTGCCAGCCCCACAGTCATGACTTATTTCTTAAAATTTGTTTTGCTTTCTCTCCCTATCTCTCTTTCTCTCCCTATCCCTAACTCACTTTCTCTCATCCTATCGATTTTGTTTCTCTAGAAAACTCTCACTAATAGAAATGATGAAGGGTTAGAGAAAATAGATATAGGTAACTGACTGTGTACTTTTCTCAATGATGTTTTACACAATCTTACCTATTATCTTTGCTAACTTGAATGTGCAAATATTCTACCGTGAGGAAAAACTATATATAGTGCAAGAAGCAATACAGACTAGGCTTTGAAAATAACCCTGAACTGGAGGTATATTGACTGAACGGAGTTGTTTAAAAGGAATACTTTTCACAGCCAACATTAGATTTCCCAGTATTGTAAAGAATATAAACTTTCAACAATGAGAAGCTTTATTAAAGAAAGTATTGAATGTTTTTGCATTCCTATTAATATTATTTTATTATTTATATGACTATTCTGTTTCAATATGTGTATATGAATAATGAAAGTTATATTTAAGCAAAATACTCAATACAATCAGTGATACAAATTTCCCATTCAATAACTCAAACCAACTGTCAACTCCTGATTCTTCCAGTATATAAATTTATTTACCAGCATATTCTACCAATTTTACTTCCTAAGTGTTTCCAAAATCCCTTTCCTCATCCCTTTTTCTATTATCACAATTTAGCTTTGGATATCTATCAGTTTTCACCCAGGTTATTTTAATAGCCGTTCTTTCTCAGCATTTATTCTGGGTTTCAGTCCATCTTCACAGAGCCGTGATGCTTCTCTCGTTACTCAAACCTTAGTCACAGTTCTTTTATGAGCAGTATTCTAATTCTGTATCCTAAGATGTCGACACTTTTAGTATGCAATTTTCAACTAAATTAGAAGATAATTTTACCAATTTGTGTTCTAAGTGGCAGCCAAGCATAGAATTAAAGGATGTGGGTTCTGAAATAAGGAAAGTATTTCAATGCTGGCTGTCACTTTGTTGCCTGAGCTGAATGAACTGCCCAGGATTCATAATTTCTCCAAGTGTCAGTTTCTTCATCTTTAAAATGCAGATAACAAGTCCCCACTTCATACTGTTGAAAGTTCTCCATTAGGTAGTGAAGTCACAAATGTAAGGTGCTGATACAAGTAAGCATTCATTAAATGCCAGCTATTATTAGACTAAATGTATTATTTGAGAAAACTAAATGTATTATTTGAGAGTGTAATGAAGGGTTTAATCTCATAGATTATTTTGACTTTTTAAACTTTTACTTTGACATATTCAAATGTGCTTTTATAAGAAACAAGTTTCTTAAGTATAGATATTTACTTTTCCTTGTATCATTTTAGATAAACAAATCTCTTTAAAGTATTCCCTATAGACATTTGAAAATAATTTAACTCACTCCTAAAATAGTTACCAGTAACAATAGACTTTAAAAGATAAAAAATATGTAGTGAATAACCATGTCATACTTCTGGTTGACTCATCTAGCAAAGTAGTAAGTGGTAATTTCATTTCACTAAGATGACTTAATAATCAGAAGATATGTCTTTAGATTTCTGGCTATTGTTATATTTATTGAGTATAGACTTTTAGGTAGTTATATAAGAATAGCACTTAAATTTATAAAAGGTGCAATAGCACCTTTTCTCATGTAAAGTTCATTTAGGTGCACAATATGCACATAGTTATATGGTTTCAAAAACGTTCTACAGAACAATTTTAAAAAAGATTGTGGCAATATTTTCTTCTGCTATATTCATTCAGGATTAACATTAATTAGAATTAAACTTAACATTGGATATTATTTTTGGTTAGGAAAAAGAGTTATGTTCAAAAATAAAGACAAAATTTAAGAGATTGATTCTGAAACACTTCTATTTAGCATATAAAATGCATTTATATTTTGAATTTTGATACTTAATGTCAAAAAATCTGTTATTGTGACAACTGTATAAAATACTGGCTGAAGGGCAACCCTGCGTGTCCCTTTCCACTGTGGGAGCTTCTCTGTCCTCTCAATAAATCCTGCTTTCTCACTAAAAAAAAAATAAAAATAAAAATACTGGCTGATTTTAAAAAGTAAAATACAGCGTCCTTTTGTATCCATGGGGAATTGATTTCATGGTTCCTTGTGAATTCCAAAATCTGTGGATGCTCAGGTGCCTTATATAAATTGTTGTAGTATTTTTATATAGCCTGCACATATTGTCTCATATACTTTAAATAATTCCTAGATTACTTATAATACTTAATACAGTGTAAATTTTATGTCAATAGTTATTACACTATGTGCTTTAGGGAATAATGCTAAAAAGTCTGTAGATGTTCAGTACAGATGCAACTATCCATTTTATTTTCAAATATTTTTGACCTACAGTTTGTTGAATATATGGATGTGGAACCCATGAATATGGAGGTTCAACTGTATCCACTATTCTTAATTAAATATTGGTTTATTATGAGTCATGTTTCAAGAAAATCACATTTGGTTAAAGTTTATTAACAGCATGAGTCATTAATTTGTTACATTATAGTTTTTCAATTGCTCATTATTCAAATAAACCAAGTTAATCCATGAGCGGACTTCATCGCAATATCTAATTATTTATAATAAATAAAAATATAATTGAAAATGTCATGTATATAATATAGTTTTAAAAATTTATTTCAAATTTTTTATTTTAAAGATGTGTAGTGCAATTCAGATTTAAGTATACAAGTGGCCATTGTACAGGTAAAGTTTGGGTCTCCCTTTAGTTCCCACTTCACTTAGTTTGAGGTCAGGTATCCTTATTGATGTTATACAATATAGTTTTAATAAAAGTGAAAATAAGAGTTGTTAATGAATGTTGATTTAAATTTTATCTCGGATTTATTCCATATTATTTTATCCAGTTAGCAATTCTGACCTTATAAAAGCTTTTCAACTATAAAATTACTGGATGTTTTACAGTTACTTGCTGTCATTAAGGTTTCTCATAAGTAATGGTTCTATGTTCTCTATAGTATCTAAATTTCAACAAGTTGATTATATGCACCATAGGAAAATAGAACAGCGTATACAATTGATGAATAATATCTTTCACTTGGGAGCAATATCCTAGTATATCTAGTAAATTAATCCAGAACCATATGGTCAGAGGAATTTTTTTTAAATTTCATATTTAGCATAGAGAAGGGCCTTTCTTTGTATCTCAGAGTCATTTATCAAATTGCACAGCAGCCAAGCTACTTGAAATGCTTATTATATTTATAATATACCAGATGTTTCACTAGGAAAGGGATCATTTGGTTGATTAATCACTTTTATTCTCTTGAAGAATAAGATTACTGCACATTTTAATATATGTTTTTAGTGTGGAAAATTGTTAAGGTTATGAGTTATAAATTTTTATGCTATGGAAATTTGTGAACTTTTTTAAACCAAACCCATGTCTCTTTTTTTCCCTTTTTAATATTTTATTTTAAAGATGTTAGGTACAATTCAGGATTAGGTATACTAGTGGACATTGTACAGGTAAAGTTTGGGCCTCCCTTTAGTCTCCACTTTGCCTGATTTGAGATCAGTTACCCTTATTGATGCTGTGTCCTCACCCTTATCCTAGCAGTATGCCACTACTGCCAATCCCTTTCTTATAGCATTATGGTAGATGTTCAGGGTTCAAATTTGTGGACTTAAAAAAAAAATCATCAACTAGTTTGATTCAATATTTTACTAGTGGGCCAAAGTAATGATGAGTAACTGTTGTTATCTTTAACATATTAATTCTGTTGCAACATTTTAAGGAATATATTTTTAAACATACATTTAAACTTCACTTTCTTTTTTTTTTTTTTTTTTTTAAGTTGGGGTCTCACTCTGTCGCCCAGACTGGAGTGCAGTGGCCGCTCCTGGCCACTGCAGCCTCAACCTGCTGGGCTCTGGCGATCCTTTCGCCTCAGCTTTCCAAGTAGCCGGAATTATAGGCATGCGCTACCACGCCCGGCTGATTTTTTGATTTATTGTAGAGATGAGGTCTTGCTGTCCAGGCGGGTCTTGAACCCACAGGCTCAGGCAATCCACTCACCTCAGCCTCCCAAAGGTGAGGGATTACAGGCTGAGCCACCAAGCCCGGCTTTCACTTTCTTAATGATGAATAAATTTACAAAATATATTCTGACAATCACCAACAAAACTTCAGACAGAAGCTAGAAGTTTAAATGGACTTAAAATATGCAATTTGGAGTCAAATTAATCTGGCTTTCTTCAGTTATTATGTGACATCTGGCAAATTTTTTTAATATCGCAGAGCCTAATTTCCCACATTTGTAAAGTAGGAATAAAAAGGTATATCTCATCATAAGTTTTTCTCAGTTAAATAAGGTATTATATCAAAGGCCCAACAGAGTAATCTTTCTATAGATCTGAGATTTTTCTCCATACCATTTGACTAAAAATAAAAAGCAAAAAACTAGAGTTAAGAAGGTGTCAGGAAAACAAATCTTTGCATATAAATAATTTTAGATTATCTTATCATTCACCAATGCTAAAAATAGGGCTTTTTTTCCCTATACACTTCAATTTTAATTGTGTTCCCTTCCTGGAACAAGCAAATTGCAGTCGCTTTGAACAATGCACTTATTCAAAACCAATTCAAATAAGTGCTTAATCTAATTATTTTGCAGCCAGGCACAGACCTCCAGGGTATGGCGAGCTGCCTTATTATGCAGTTTGTGTGTATAGTTTTCCCTTTCTAGAAACCACACATCCTGAAAACCTGGATGTGGTATTCCTGTTCAGTCATGAATTATGTTGGCTGATTATTCTCTGCAATTTTTATAACATTTATCATACAGAATTTGGAAGGAGAACTCGGCTCTACCATTATCAATTGATGTTTTGAATTATATTGGTTGATTATTCTCTGCAGTTTTTACATTTGTCACACAGAATTTGGAAGGATAGCTCAGCTCTATCATTATCAATTAGCAATTGGTGTTTTGGAGATTAAAAATACTATTAAATACTGGACTTCTATTATATACAAGATAAATGTGTCTATACTGTTCTGGTTTTTGTATTGCTAAAAAGTTTCAGCAACGCCTGTTTAAGCTAAAATATGCCTTTCCCAAAACCCAACTGCAGGCCCTCAGATTGGTCCATCTTGACGTTTAACCGCAAAGCTTAACCATTCTGCATTAGAGTTGTATGATACTGTTAATCACAAAGGCAACAGGCAACAACGAATCCCACCTCTACAGTCAATGGGGGTTCAAACGAGTCCAATTGCTCTAAATAAGAAATTGGGGATGTGACTGGAGTGGTGGTCTCTGGTCACCATTTGCTGACTGAACTGCAGTTTTCCCATCCTGTCTGCAAGAGCCTTGTCTGTCTAGCTTTCTGTCTTCCTGTCCTGGTGTGCACTTTGGTTTTTTTTTTTTGGTTTGTTTGTTTGTTTGTTTTTTGAGTGGCCACTCCCGGCCACCGCAGCCTCGACCTGCTGGGCTCTGGCGATCCTTCCACCTCAGCCTTCCAAGTAGCTGGAACTACAGGCGCGAGCTACCACGCCCGGCTAATTTTTTTATTTATTGTAGAAATGAGGTCTCACTAAGTTGCCCAGGCGGGTCTCGAACCCGCGGACTCAGGCAATCCACTCACTTCAGCCTCCCAAAGGCACGGGGTTACAGGCTGAACTACTGAGCCCGGCTGTGGTGTGCACTTTGGTTTCTTCTCTGAGACTGGGGTTCAGGCCATCACCGAACCTACTTTGACCCTGGAAAATCTTACATCCTATTCCCCAAAGTTGGATTTTCCTCATCTTTTTACTTCTACCCATCACATGGGGCTCTTTTTAAAAAAACGGACCAACTACTCTGCGATTATTCTGGCTCTGAGTATCTTTCTACTTATGAATGTCAGCCACCAAACCCTACTCAACAAAGAAATCATCTATTAGGGTCAAGTCTGTTTTCTATATGACTTAGAGTATTGAGTTCTTGAATTTGGCTGTACATTGGAATTATCCAGGAAGGTTATAACCTACTAATGTCCGGTCACACACTCAGACATACTAATTTATTGGATATGGATTCTGCATGAGCACTGGAATTTTGAAAAGCTCCCCAGGTAATTCTCATGGCCAGTGAAGATTGAGAACCATTGATTTAGAGTGCTGACACCAGGCTTTCCCTGATGCCTGCCCTAAAAGGGGTTATTTTACTATGCCTCCACTACACCTTTTTTTCTTTCTTACATTTCTCCTGCCTTTCTGGGAGAACCCAATTAGTTTCATAGTTGAGTTTATTTGAGTAGTGACTTTAGCAGAGTTCTGATGTTTGTGTTGTTGCTGTTGTTCTTGTTTGTGTTTTGCTTGGTTCGTTTATTTTTAAAAGATTATTGGTAGATAAACAGTCAGAAGAATTGAAAGGAGTTGTGATCAAAATTCAAAGGAGTTGTGATCAAAATTCCTCTGCTGTTTCTGAGCCAAAGATGAAAAAAAAATTCTACCAACTGACATGTCAAAAATATATGAAGATAACTTTGGGCATCATTACATCAGCAGTATCTAAAGTAATGTATAGGGAGGTATGCAAGATCAGGGGTTCCCAACCCCTGGGTCCTAGACTAGTGCCAGAACTGGTCCATGGCCTGTTAGGAATGGGGCTGCACAGCCGGGGAGGAGCCAATGGCAAGCAAGCGCGAAGCTTCATCTGTATTTACAGCCACTTCTCATTGCTTGCATTACTTTCTGAGCTCTGCCTCCTGTCAGCTCAGCAGTGGCGGATTCTCATATGTGTACAAATCCTGTTGTGAATTACGCATGCAAGGGATCTAGGCTGCATGCTACTTACGAGAATCTAACACCTGATAATCTGAGGTGGAGCTGAAGCAGTGATGCTAGCACTGTCTCCCATCTCCCTTATAAGAAACTATAATTGCAGTAAAACAAGTTCAGGGCTCCCACTGATTCTGCATGATGGTGAGTTGTATAATTATTTCATTACATATTACAATGTAATAATAATAGAAATAAAGTGCACAATAAATGTAATGCGCTTGAATCATCCCCAAACCACCCCCTACCTTGCCCAGTCCATGGAAAAATTGTCTTCCATAAAACTGGTCCCTGATGTCAAAAAGATTGTGGAATACTGTGCATGTTGATCCATTAGCATATCAAATATATTAGAAATTCTAACAATACTATTGTTCTGGTAGAAATAAAAGAAAAATGAAGCTTTAATAATCCATTCAGCACATGGATTGATAATTGTCCTTCATTTACTTAATATTTTGCTTTGCAAATTATTGAAGAAGCAAGTTCTGCAGTGTATTGTAGATTTTGTGTGTACAGCTAGATAAGTGTCAATATGATATCTGGCATTATGAAAAATGCCCTCACAAGACGAACATGGCTTAAAACAAATTTCTTTTTTTTTTTTGAGTTGGAGTCTCACTCTGTCGTCCAGACTGGAGTGCAGTGG
>NW_007247030.1:125460-156796 GCF_000164805.1 Carlito syrichta | reverse complement strand
AAAAGAAAAGAAATAAAAGAAAATGATTATGCTATTGGCTCATGTTTTAAGGAACCCTGGTAAATTCTAGTCAGAGATAATGGTTTTTGTTTTCTGGTTTCATCACAAGGCTCCCAACCTCTCTTAACCCCAGTTTCTTGGGTAGTAAATGCGGCAAGGATTTAATAAAGGAGATAGAAAGTAAAAAGGCTTCACATAGGTTCTGGCATGTGAAAGACAAGAGATAAAATTGTAGTTACAACTTGAGAATGTTCAGGCTAATTCCTGATATACTTTCATTTCTTTTATGCCTTATTTTCTTTTTTTTTTTTTTTTTTTGAGTTGGAGTCTCACTCTGTCGCCCAGATTGGAGTGCAGTGGCCGCTCCCGGCCACCGCAGCCTCGACCTGCTGGGCTCCGACGATCCTTCCGCCTCAGCCTTCCGAGTAGCCAGAATTACAGGCATGCGCTACCACGCCTGGCTGATTTTTTGATTTATTGCAAAGATGAGGTCTCGCTGCCCAGGCGGGTCTCGAACCCGCGGGCTCAGGCAATCCACTCACCTCAGCCTCCCAAAGGCGCGGGATTACAGGCTGAGCCACCGAGCCCGGCTAAAACAAATTTCTTAATTAAATGAGGTTGAAATGATAAAAGATAAAAGAATAGGAACATGTCTAATTTAAATGATATTGTTTTATGTATTTAATATATTATTTCAGCATACTCATTTGATTCCCAAATTTGAAAGAAATCTTTTTTAGTTGAATGCTCTCAATATTTTCTGAGTCGCTCTGCTGCCAAGATAATCCCCAATAATTTCTGCCTCCTAGATTTCATGTTTTTTTCTGTAGATTTGTTTCACATTGTACCAGTTGGTCTAGTAACCAACAGCTGATGGTAGAAATGATGGTGTGTCATTTCCAAGTTTAGGTTATAAAAGAATATAGTTTCTCTCTGGTGCACTCTCACCTTGCTATGGATCTCTCTTGGATCAGTAGCTGAGGAAGAAGTTGGTTTCTATGTTTAAGCTGCTCTTGGACTTATGGAAGGGTTCATGTGGCGAGGAACTAAGGAAGGCTTTTAACCATAGCTGGAGAGGAAGAGAGGCCCTTAGTTCAACAGCCAGTAAGAAACTGAGGCCTGCCAACAACCATATGAACAAGCTTGGAAGCTGATACTTCAGCTTCAGGTAAGCTTTGAAATTACTACAACCCAAGGTAATGGACAGCTAGATTGCAAACTCATAAAAGACCTCGAAGTATTTATTAACATAGTTTATTGCTTTAAAAAAATAAAATGCAAATGTATGATTTATAATTTTACAAAACTACTTTTTTATTTTCTCACTTTGTATCTCCTTTTTGTACTCAGTTGGGATGCCAGGTGATTTGGGATCTACTTCCTTGGAAAAATCACCTTGTTTAATGTTGCTTTTTCCTCATTTGTGATATGGTACTTACTGTGATTGATATTATGGATCACTGACTATTTTAAAGCACCTACCAAATATTATCTCATTTATTCTCACAAGAACCCTTTTGAATAGTGATTATTATCCAAACTTTTTATTTTAAGAAACTGAGGTTTAGTGGTTGCCCATCGTATGAAGCTAGTAAGCTGAGATTTAAATTCATTTGAGTCTAATTCCAAATTTTTATTATTACATATAATGTTTCTTGTTATGCATTTTCTTACTGAATTTTCAAGTGCTTTATTAAGAAAATTGGAATATTGAATAAAATTCTGCATTTTCCAAGAATAGAATGCATATCCTTCAGAATGAGATTAGATACCTAACTGGAAAAAAACCCAACTAGGTGTCACAGTGTCTGAGTTCAATGTTGACTAAGGTCAAGAAATATCTTGTACTTTCATCACAGTTACAATATTTTATATAAATATCGTGGTTTTCTTTCTTTTTTTTTAATTGTCGGGTACAAGTAAGGATTTTATTACACAAGTAAGTTACATGTCAGTGAAGTTTGGGCTTCCAGCTGGCTCTCTTCCTCCCTGATATTGAACCAGATGCCCAGTGTGTTGCCACGTGCTTCCTTCCCTCCTTCTCTCTCCTAGCAGTGTCCAGCATCTGCCTGTCCTACCCTTCTCATGTGACCAGTGATCAGGGCCCATTTATGAGTGAGAACATGCAGTATAGAGTTCTTTGCTTCTGTGATAGTTCACTTAGTATGATGGTCTCCAGTTGCATTCAAGTTGCTTCAAAGGTCATGATTTTGTTTTTCTTTATGGCTGCATAATATTCCATCATGAATGTGTACCACATTTTCTTTCCCAAGTCTAATTATGATAGGCATCTGAGTTGGTTCCACGTTTTTGGTATTGTAAAAAGTGCTACAATAAACATGCATGTGCTGGTGTCTTTTTTTGTAGAGTGATTTTTGTTTCTCTAGCTATTTTCCCAGAAGTGAATTGCCAGATCATATTTTTAGTACTGTGATCACCACACTGTTTTCCACAAAGGTTGAACTAACTTGCATTTCCACCAACAGCGTAGAAGTATTCCATTTTTTCTGGAGCCTCACCAACCCTGTTGTTTTTTGACTTACTAATGATGGCCATCCAGTAAGTGTTAGATGGTATCCCAATGTAGTTTTGATTTGCATTTCTCTGATGATTAGTGAGGCTGAGAATTTTGCTTTTCATGCATATGTTGCCTCCTTATATGTCTTTCTTTGAGAAGTGTTTATGTCTTTTGCCCATTTTTTAATGGGGCTATTTGTTTTGCATTTCCTTTCAATTCAGCTGAGTTCTTTATAGATCTTGGATGTTAGGCCTTTGTCAGATGTATAGCTTGCAAATATTTTTTTCCCATTCTGTGGGTTGTCTCTTTACTTTCTTGATGACTTATTTTGTTATGAAAATTATTTAGTTTGATAAGGTTCTACCTGTCAATCTTTGCTTTTGCTGCATTTGCTTTTGTGGACTTGATACTCTGATGTCCAAGAGGGTGTTCCCTACATTTTTAAAAAAGATTCTTTTAGGTTAAGGTTTTACATTTAAGCCCTTGACCATGTTGAGTTGATTTTGGTTTATGGTGGTAGGTAGAGTCCAGTTTCATTCTTCTGCATGTGGTTAGCCAGTTTTCCCAGCACCATCAGCTAAATATGATGTTTGTTATTGATGGTTTGTCAAAGATGAGTTAGTTGAGGGACATGGTTTTATTTCTGGATTCTCTCTCCTGTTCTGTTGTTCCATGTGCCTATTCCTGTACCAGTATTTTACTGTCTTGGTAACTGTAGCCTTGTAATAAAGTTTAAAGTCTGGAAGTATGATGCCTCCAGCTTTGTTCCTTTTTGCTGAGGATTGCTGTAGCTATTTTTGCTCCTTTTTGTTTCTATATGATTTTCTGTATTGTCTTTTTTAGGTCTGCGAAAAATGATGTCAGTAGTTTGATAGCAATTGCATTGAATTTGTAGATTGCATTAGGTAGGATAGGCATCTTAATAATATTGACTCTTTCAATCCATGAGCATGGGATATTTCTCCATTTGTTTATATCATTCTTGATTTCTTTTAGCAGTATTTTGTAGTTCTCATTATATAGCTCTTTCACTTGTTTGGTTAGGTGGATGCCAAGTTTTTTGTTTTTTTCTTTTTTTGGTGGCTATTGTGAATGGAATTGTGTTTTTGTTGTTGTTTTTTGTATTTGGTTCTCAGCCTGCTTGTTGTTGGTGTATAAATATGAAACTGTATTTCGCACATTGATTTGTATATCCTGTGACTTTACCTGAGTCATTTATAAGTGCAAGGAGGTTTTTGACAGACTGTCTGGGGTTTTCTAGGTGCAGAATCATAACATCCACAGAGGGACAACTTAACATCCATTTTTCCTATTTGGATGCCCCTGTTTTCTTATCCTGCCTGATTACTCTGGCTAGGGTGTCCAGTACTATGTTGAATAGGAGGGGTGAGAGTAGGTATTCTTTTCTTGTTCCAGTTCTTAGGGGGAATGATTCCAGCTTCTGCCCAATAAGCATGGTGTTGGTTGTAGGTTTGTCATAGATGACTTCTGATTTTGAGGAATGTTTCTTTGATAGCTAGGTGTTCAAGAGTTTTTATCAAGAAGGGATGCTGGATTTTATCGAATGCTTTTTCTGCATCTAATGAGGTGACCTTGGGATTCTTGTTTTTACATGTGTTAATGTGCTAAATTTCATTTATAGATTTATGAATATGTTACCAGCCCTGCATCTCAAGAATGAAGCCCGCCTGGTCATGATGGATGATCCTTGAAATCTGTTGCTGGATATGATTTGTTAGAATCCTGTTGAGAATTTTTACATCTATGCTCATCAGGGAAATTGTAATTTTCTTTCCTTGCTGGATCTTTGTCAGTTTTGGGTATCAGGATGGTACTAGCTTCATAGAATGAGCTGGGGAGAATTCCTTCCCTCCTTATTGCCTGGAATACTTTCAATAGGATTAGTATAAACTTTTCCTTGTACATCTTGCAGAATTCGACTGAAAAACCATCTGGCTCAGGTCTTTTTTTTGGCAGGGATGTTTCCTATAACTGAGTCAATTTGTGGACTGTTACTAGTTTGTTTAGGGTTTCAATTTTCTTCTGTTTTAACTTTAGGAAGATATATGATGCCAGAATTTCCTCTAGATTTTTTAGTTTACTTGCATACAGATAGATGTGCTTGATAATCTCTGACAATCTTTTGAATTTCTTCAGGGTCAGTTGTGATATCACCTTTCTTGGTTCTAATTGTATTTATTAGGACTTTTTCTGTTTTTTGTTTGTTTGTTTTTAGTCAATCTAACCAGGGATCTGTCCATCTTACGTATGTTTTCAAAGAACCAGCTTTTTGTCTTGTTAATCCTTTCTATGATACTTTTATCTTCTATTTCTTTCAGTTGTGGCATTACGTTAGTAATCTGGGTTCTTCTACTGCATTTGCAATTTAATTTATCTTACCTTTTCAGTTCCTTTAAGTATAATGTTAGGCTGTTTGCTTGTGAACCCTCAATTTTCTTGATCCTCTATTTCTTGATCAATACTGCATCCACTGTCTTCCAGAGGCTTTGATATGTTGTGTCTTGTTTTCATTCATTTCCAGGAATCTTTTATTTCTGTCTTGGTTTCTGTGTTTATTCAAAAGTCATTCAGAAGTATGTTGTTTAGTTTCCTGTATTTGTGTGTCCAGGATTTCAGATTTGGTATTATTTCAACCTTTTAAAATTTGTTCATGCTTGAATGTCCAATAATGTGATGAAACTTGGAGTATGTTCCATGTGCTGATAAGTAGGATATATAATCTGTGGTTGTTGGGTGGAATGTTCTGTAAATGTTTATTAAGTCCAATTTGCTGAATGTTGAGTTAATGTTCCAGATTTCTTTGTTGGATTTTTTGCCTCAATGATCTGTCTAGAGGTGTAAGCAGGGTATCAAAGTCTTTGATTATGATTATATGGGTGTCTGTGTCCTCTCTTAATTTATATAACAATTGTTTTACAAATCCAGCTACTCCTGTGTTAGATGTATGTATATTTAAGATAGAGATTCCTTGCTGGTAGATTGGGACTTTTATCATTATGTAGTATCCTTCTGTGTCCTTTTTAACTTTTATTGGTTTGGAGTACATTTTGTCTGATATAAGTATAGCTACCTCTGCTCTTTTTTGTTTGCCATTTACCTAGAAGATCTTACTCCAGCCCCTTACTTTGAGCCTGTAAATATCCTTTGCAGTGAGATGGGTTTCCTGGAAATAGCAGAATGTTGGAATAGGTTCCTTATCCAGTTTGCTACTCTATGCCTTTATAGTGGTCCTTTCAGTCCATTCATGTTCAAGTTAATTATTGATATGTGAGGGTTTGCTCATGTCATAATGTTCTTAAGAGGTTGCTTTATTTCTTTTTCTTCTTCTTCTCCTTCTCCTTCTCCTCCTTCTCCTTCTGTTCCTCCTCCTCTTCCTCCTCCTCCTTCTCTTTCTCCTCCTTCTTCTCCTTCTCCTCTTTCTCCCTCTCTGTCTCCCTCACTCTCCCCTTCTCTCTCCCTCTCCCTTTACCTCTTCTGATTTTGTGGATGACCTCTATGCTCTGTTAACTCTTTGTTTGCCTATGCTTTTGTGATGGGTAGAACCATTCTTTTTTTTCTGTGCCCAGACTTTCTTTGGCATCTCCTGAAGGGATGATCTGGAGGTGGTATATTGTCGTAGGGATTGTATGTCTGGGAAGGATTTTAATTCTCAATCACTGATGAAGCTTAGCTTGGTAGAGTAGGGAATTCTTGGCTAGAATTGTTCATCTTTAAGAACACGAAAGATGTGACCCTAGTCCCTTCTGGATTGTAGGGCTTCTGCTGAGAAGTCTTCAACAATTCTGATGGGTCTTCTTCGGTAGATGGTCTGTTCCTTCTCTCATGCTGCCTTTAGGATTTTTTCTTTCATTCTCACAATGTGGAGATAAATTGCTATGTGTCTTGGGAATGATCTCTTCATGTAATACCTTGCAGGGATTCTCTGAATCTATTGCATTAGATGCTTGCCTCTCTAGGGAGATAGGGAAAATTTTCTTTGAAGCCTTGTTCCAGGGTGTTCTCAGTTCTTCCTTTGTTTTGGAGATGCCAATCAAATGTAGATTTGGTCTCTTTACATAATTCCACACCTTTCATAGGCTTTGCTTATTATTTTTGAGCCTTTTCTCTTTGTTTGTTTGTTTTTTTCAGACTGGGAAAATTTAATATTTTGATCTTCAAGCTCTGAGATTCTTTTCTCTGCCTGGTTGATTCTGCTACATAGGTCTGTCATTGTGTTTTGAAATTACAGGAAGGAATTCTTCATTTCCAGGATTTCAGATTGAACATTTCTTATATTGCCCAGCTCAACTTTTATTTTCTGCACTGCTTTTTTTTGCCTGGGTGATCTTTGCTTCCAACTTCTCATGATTTTCCTTAGTCACTTTTGTCATGCATTATCTGAATTCTGTCAGTCATCAGGGGAAGATAATTCTGAATGAATTCCATTGTTTGGAGACTGGGAAGAACTTTTGTAAGTAATGCCTCTTTAAGGATTTGAGGATTGCTTGTGCTTTTTTGCTGGTTCTTCCACATCTCTGAAGACCAACTCTTCTCTTTTTATTATTATTTTTAGTTCTGTTGTTTTATAGTTAGGTACTGTTTAGCTTCCTTAGAGACTTTTCTGCCATTCAAAATAGTTCATATAGGGAGAAAGAAGCAGCTACTGGGCAGAACACAGTAAAGTGACTCTTTGCTGCATAGTTGCTGTTTTTTTTTTTTTTCCACATGACCAGGGTGGCCAGACAGCTTTTCAACTCCTAGTTGCAAGCTCTTTGTGAGGATGGTGGGTGGAGTGGTGGTGGAATGGGTCTTCTGGCCTCTGTGGCAGCACTGTTGGAGTGGTGGTACCATGAAGGCTTCCTCTGGGAAATGGGGCCACCGATGCCTTTCTAAACCTCCCCATTTTCTGCCAAAGGCAGAATTCCAAACTTAAAAGCAGCAGAGTTCCTGCTGCAGGAGAACTCACCCTTGGGGAGAGTGAGGCTGACAGGCAGGCAATTCTTCCTGATTTGGAGTCTGGTTGCCAGGTGGTGATAAGTACTTGGTGAGTGCAGTTGAACTTTCCTGGCCAGGATGCTGGCTGCCAAGCATTGCCAGTTGGGAGCAGGCTCTCAGGGGTTGACTGGAGGTAGGTATCCCAAACTTGGGTGGGTTCCCAGTTCCACAAGGGCTCAGTAGCATGCCACTGCACACTAACCAGGCCTCCTTCCATGTAGGACTAAAGACTGCCAAGACTGGGGGAAGCAGAGCTGCCATAGACCATGTCAGGAGCACTCACTCCCTCTTTTATACAAGGCATGACTGTAAATCTGATGTGAGCCTGGAGCCTGACAGGGATGGATCACCTCAGCTCCAAACCTGGCCACCCACTTTCTATCCTCATTTCTTCCTATATGTCCCAAGAGTCACCTGTAGGATGTCTTCCATCTAAGCCTGCTTAAGCTGCATGGGATCACTGGCAGCTGTGGTTGTCCTCCTTGGTCTGCTCTGCGAGAAAGGTGCCTGTCAGTTGCTACTAGGTGGCGATCTTAGATCCTCAGTATGGTATTTTTTCCCCAATAATTTATAAACGAGGGAAGAGACTTGGGGATTTTCTTCTTCTCATCACAAAAAGGCACACAGATGGTTCTCACATCTGTATTATTCTTTCACTTTCCATTTCTGATACAGCATGTTTTTGTAGAAAGATCACATGATTGGAGTCAGTCAAATGACACTTTAAATCAACAAGGCAGTTTTTTTTTCTCTGAAACTCAATTTCCTCATCTAAAAATAAGGCTCATAATGCCAGCATTCAAGATGGTTTTGAAGATTAAATGATGATTTTAAAAATACTAATTTGTAGAAATGATAAATATTACAGATCTATAATTCTGAAATTCAAATACTAGAAAAATAATAGACCTTTAAAGATGTGAATGATATGGGATAAATAACACGTTCTTCACTGCAGGCATTTTAATGAGCTTAATTATGAATTGTAGTCCCAAATTCTGTAGAAAATGTAGCATAAGATATGGCATATGTATGACTGAACATTTTCAAATCTCAAAAATCCTCAATTAAAAAAAAAAATCTAGTCCTAAAATTTTGGGAAAAGTATATAAACATATTTTTACAAAGTAAAATATGGATTAAAGCTTCTATGTAAAACAAAAACCTCTTATAGGCGGTGATACTATCTATTAAGTTTCATACCAACCTCTCAAGATTTATATTAAAACACTTCTGACTTAAAGTGACAAAATTATCTTTACAAGTGGCAATTGGCAGAATTAATATGACCTTTTTAAAGCTGCAGAAGTTGAGTTAGAAAAAGATATATGTAATTTGGGTAAAATTAAGTTAAAATTAATTTCACAGTTGGGATTAAGAATCCTTAATTTACTTACTTTGTTTTTAGCTGCTTGATTAGACATCTTTCATTTTCAGCTCAAGTACTTTTGAAAAAGGCTTTCATTGGCAATAAGAAAATAGCAGCCTGTTTTTTGTATAAGTATTTTTCAAATTAAAACACTCAAGCTAAAATTTTGGTGACAATGTCTGCATATGGCCTTTACATTTTCCATTTATTCATATGAACTTGCTCAAGCAAACAGTTTGAAAAATACATCACAAGAATACATATAACGTGTAAGAAAACACTAACACACACATGAATCTACACATCTATGCTTGTTAGCCATCTAGTGGCTTTGAAATAAAATTCACAAGAAGAGTCGACATTTTAAGCTTACTAACTAATCTTAGTTAAACTATGGAATATATATTGTTTAAGTTATGCAGTGTGTTTTTAGTACTAGCTATAATTATTTAGGTAAATGTCGAAGTAGAATTTCATTTAGCAAATCTTGCTTTCAATTTTTTATGAACTGTCTATTCACTTTACTTCTCAATTTCAACTGTTATAAGCAAGATTTGAAACACTTACTTTAATTTATTTTCACTCTTTATGGATATTTATATTGTATTAAACAAAAGCATGCATTATTTTTCTTGTGTGTAAGATTTTCCTTTCTTGCCAAAGGACTGGTGTAGAATAAAAGGAGAACCTAAGGGCTGTGTTGTTTCAGTATGACAATAAGGTGAAGTCATAATTTGGAGGTTTCATATTTTCCTATCATCACACTTAATTTTTAAAAATTGCTTAACTTAGTATAGCATATTTTCCAATGTGCTGTGTGATTTCATATATTTTATAATATCAAACAACCAAAGATACATTAAAATCAGTGTTTGGTTTATTTTCTCTTCTGGAGTCCTTACTCCATTGCAGTCATGGGGATTTACTAATTAAGGTCTGTGTAATCTTGTTTGTTATTGTGTGTGTGTGTGTTTGTGTGTGTGTGTGTATTATAACGTGGTAGGCTTCTTTTCCTAGAGATGGAAGGAGCTAGAGATACCATGCAATTTATTTAATTTTGTTCAGTTTGCCATTTTTTGCAGTTGCTGAGTAGCTGTATTAACATCTATGGAAATGCTGTATTAACACTATGTCATATTTAGATATAAACTCATTTGTTAATAAAATTAAATTATCTTTAAATTTAAATGAAATAGAAAAATATTGTGGCAAAAATGTTTATATTTATTAATGTAGGCCAATCTAAAAAAAAGTTATTGTTTTATCATTCCTAACTAACTTTATAAACCATAACTGAAAAAGTGTTAATTTATAAGTTTTTGTTTACTTTTTAATCATTATATTTATAAATTGCTAAGTACTAGTTCCATGTTCAGTCTGGGCATTGAAAACAGTCTCCTCATCCCATTGAAGCCTCTGGGCTGTATTCCTTTGGGACCACATTGATGTGATGAACTCTGTTGGGACAACATCACTGCACTTCTTCATCTTAATAAGATAACATAGACTAGGTTCAATTGTAAAGTAGATTATTTTAAAAATTACAATTATATAACTGTCTACGTCCAATAGATAAAAAAGCACCAAAAAATTCTGTATTTTATCTTACCAATTGCTATATATGGGAAGATTATATGTTATTGTTAATCTTATATATTATTATCTTTAACCACTGGTGTTGGACCCTGCCTCAGAATGATAGTCTTGTAAAATAAAGCAGGCAACAGATTTCAACATTTGTTACAGCAACATTAATGTTTTCAGATAAGTGCTATATTCTTATGTTTTCTAAATTTGCGTTAATCTATGTGATGGATTTATTATTTTATTTTAGAAATTTTGAGTTGTAATACATCCATTTTCTTGAGGTAATAACCTATTATAGAAAAATGTTCCTTGATGATTCTTTCAGAATGGAAAGACAATGTCTCTGGTATCTTGATAATAAGTTTTTTCTCTTTTATTATTTTCTGAGATGTTACTAGATTATCAATACTAGTTGAAAACAGATGTATCATTGTTACCACTTAAATGAACAGATGCCTTATAGTATCAAAATGAAAGAGTCTGTCTTTAGTATCCTTGTGGATAATCATTTTTCTATTGCATAATGGAAATTTTAAGCTTTATATATCAGGCTAAACTCGTTTTAAATACATAGCACACATAAAGTTGGGTAACCTATATTAGACGTTTTTACATTTAAATTACTTAATCCTTTTTACATAAAGCTTGCATGTTATTTCTTGAAAGCTTACTACCTGTGAGCTAATTACATGAATTAAATATGTGTACTCATAGTTTCTTGACATTTAATGGGGTATTTGACTGGAATTATTTTGAGGTTTTAGAAAAATGGCACATAGGGAAAACATGTAAAATATAATGCCTCCATTCAGGGAGAGAAGAACATGTCAAGTCCTTACTTTTTCAGATGAACAAAAGGATTTCGGAAATCAAAATCCTAACCAGGAAAAATAAATACAAACTTAGAAGTTAGTATTCTTGGAAATTTTCCCCTGCTTCTGTAGAATGTGGGGCTTTTTATCTAATTACAGGATCAGAAAGGAATCAAGAAAATTTCCAATAAATCCAAAATATTGTGGATGGAAAAAAAAATTCCTGTCCCCTTGCAAAAAAGTAGACCAGACTAACGGGATATAATCAACTCAGTTATAGCCAGTTGCCATTATTGGTGACATACTGATTAACAGAAGACAGTTACAAAGTGTTCAATGCTGTGCCTTCCCACTGAGCTAATATACCCACCTCCAGGCTTTAGCCATGGGCTCCATTTTCGGCAGATAAATAGTGGCCTCTGTACTCTTTGAACACTGAATGTTCAAACACCTGAGTGCAAAGTTGAACACTGAGATTTTTATAGTGTTGGTAGCACCTCTTGCACAATTTCTCACATCCTCCTACATTAAATGTAACCGTTTCAGAAACACTAAGTGTTAGAGTGACATTTGGTGACAGACCGTCAGTGCTGTCATTTTGGGCATTAAAATAATTGACTGATTTATTGACTTAGCTTGCTTTTTCTATTCAAATATTAACTGAAATTTGGAATTTAAGGAAAGAGATAGTGCCGAACCACAATAGTGTCCATCTAGTTTTCTCCTTGGTGAATTGAGGTAGTAGTTCTTTGGTTTTTTTTTTTTTTTTGAGTTGGAGTCTCACTCTGACGCCCAGACTGGAGTGCAACGGCCACTCCTGGCCACCGCAGCCTCGACCTGCTGGGCTCCGGCGATCCTTCCACCTCAGCCTTCCGAGTAGCCAGAATTACAGGCACGCGCCACCACGCCTGGCTGATTTTTTTAAAATTTTATTGTAGAGATGAGGTCTCGTCTGCCCAGGCGGGTCTCGAACCCGTGGGCTCAGGCAATCCACTCACCTCAGCCTCCCAGAGGTGCAGGATTACAGGCTGAGCCACCGAGCCCGGCTTGAGGTAGTAGTTTTATTAAAATAATTGTAACAACTTAAAGTGCATGGAAAGAATATATATGTCATTTAATATAACTATATGTAATTATGATTGTTAATACAATTATGAATAGCGATGCCAGAGACCGGCACTTTTATGTGGTAGGTGACATATTGAGTGTTTTCAATGCAGTGCAGATTTGTGCAATATTTGGCATTTCATGGAAGTGAAATTTTTAAAGTGCAGATTTGTGCAATATTTGGTATTTCATGAAAGGATCTAAAGTATGAATAGGTAGCATGGAGATATTCCATTGAAATAATTTTAGACTTAGGTATATTTTAACTTGAATTTTAGGTCCTCTTTTCACCAGACAAACACATCAATTTGTCTCAATTTCTTTCTCTTTAAAATGGGAATAAAAAGTCAGAGATTGTTTTGAGGATCTAAATATTAGGTGCTATATAGTGTTTACTCCAGTGACTAGCACATATCAAGTCCTCAATAAGGATTTTTACTGCAAAAATATTAATGTGATGATACTAAATACAATGTAAACAAATTATACATTCATAATAAATTATAAGTAATACAATTATATAACAAAGTAATATAGTATTTTCTATTAAAGTTCTATATTACAGTAAATATGTCATGATAATATTCATTTAAAATATATTAATTATAATGTATACTTTATAATATAACACAATATACTAATAATATACCATAGTCATATAATATAAAATCATATGGTGTATATTTTATGATATTAAAATTGAATTATTAAAATGCAATTATATGTACTTTATTATTAGTAAGATTAAATAAATGATGGAAGAATGAAAAATAATATAATTCATTTTATGTTTTTTCAATGTTATATATTTGAAGTTCTTTACATACTAAGTATCACATTAATATTATGAGTAAAAATTAAATTTCATAACTGCTAGTTTCTGACCTTTGGTGACTTATAAGAGAAATAGGTTAACTAAAGTATAGAAAAAAAAGATAAGGCATATTTGAAACATTCTTTCTTCAAGTTGAAATTCGCATAAGTCCCAAATGAGAATCAGTTTACAATGACTTCCACAAGCCCAGACTTGATGTAAAAGCCTAGCTTTCTCTGAGAATTTTAATGGTAATTGGGAATTTAGCTACTCAGGAAAATAGGGGCAATAAAGTATAGTTACAATAAGAACAGATGTTCCCTAAGGTGATTTTTGTTCTGTGAAGTCAGGAATATTCCTTTTCAATGTTATTCTCTCAGTTTATATCAACTGTGTCCTTGGACTAGTTTTTAATATTGATTTCACCTTTAAAAAAATGATTTCTGAATTCACAAATGAAACTTTTATGAACAATTACTTCAATATTAAGTAGACCTGAAATATGAAGCATTGATCATTAATACAAAAAGATTACTGTACAATGTCCAGTTGTATACCTAATCTTGAATTGTACCTCACATCTTTAAAATAAGTTATATACATTTTTTAAAAGATGTTGAGTTGGCATTGCTCTTTTAGTTTGTTGTATTTGTTGGGTGACATCATCACAAATATTAGTTTTTAACATGATTATCTGACCCATATTGGCAACAACATATTAGATAAAGACAAAAATAAAATATTTTGCTCAGTATTGTTTTTAGTAAAATATATAATTTTTTTGTAGATTTTACTGTAAAAATGACTTTCTTAGAAACTCACTTTTTAAAAAATGAAATGCTGATCAAATAGGTATCTGATATTCTGGCCTGTTATCTAGTTGGCAACTCTAACACAGTTGGTCAGTATCCAGGATATAGTTTATTGTGTAACTGCAACTTCTTACCCATAGGAAAATAATAAAATGTTAAAAAGTCATTCCTGTATCACTGTCACATTTAACAGTTACAAGTACCCCCCAAATTTAGATTCAGTCAGCAAAGTAAATATGGTTATTTGAAACCACATGATTATCTGAGATCTCTTAATGTATGAATGCTTAGAAAGATAAAATTATATTTAGATAATATTAAGAAATCACTAGTGATTAAGAATGTCTGTATGATGAGAGTGTCAGAACTGAGAAAAATGCCACTTGGTTGCTCAGTTCTGATTTGGGATTCTCTTTGGCAATTTGACTAGTTTTGTGTCCACTGTAATGTATTTGCCATTCTCAGCCAAAGGGAAGATCAGCAGCATAACAGAGAGAAACTTTATTGTAAAAAACAAACAAACAAGCAAACAAACAAAAAACAAATCAGTAAAGTGGTTAAAGAAACTTCATATTCTCAACAAAGATCAAATGACAGTAATAGCAAGCTTTATATATGCCAAGGATTATACAAAACAGTATATGATATTTACCATTCATTAAGGAACATATTTTTCTTATTTTTTTAACATTTATAGTCTCTAGAATTGCTCTAATGTTGCTCATTAAAGAACAAAACTCTTCAAAGCAATGATATCAGAAAACTAATGTAATATAGTAATATGATCAGTGAGTAAAGGTTCAAGATCACTAAAAAGTTAAGCATCTCATAAAGAATATATGTTTGTGAAGTAGTAAAAGCATAAGCTAAATATATGAAAATATATTTTGTTTATAAAAATAATACAAAATAAAATGACAAACAAAATGATGAAAAAGGTAAGTTAAAAAATTTTAAGCTATATAGAAATTTAGAAGATCAGTGCGATGTTGTCTATGGGAAATTTCTGAATATATAAAAATAAGCTATCTTGCTATATTAGTCAGGGCTCTCCAGAGAAGCATATAAATGGATGTAAATAGAAATGTAAAATAAAATTTATTATAGGAATTGACTCTCACATGATTATGGAAGCAGAGGAGTCTCACCATGTGCTATAGGCAAGCTGGAATACCAGGAAAGCTGGTGGTATAATCCATCATTTTCTGAAGGTCCAAGAGCCAGGAGCTCAAGAAGAAAAAGAGAATTCCCCTTTCCTCTGTCCTTTTGCGTTAAATGGGCCCTCAAAATTTGGTAGATGATGCCCATTCACATTGTTGAAGGTGAATCTTTTTTACTCAGTGTACTAATTCAAATGCTAATCTCTTCTGGAAACATCCTCACAAACACACCCCAAATGATGTTTTAGTAGCTATCTGGGCATCCTTTAACCTTGCAATCAAGTTGACACATTAAATTAATCACCACACTATTACAGAGAAATGCTTCAATATGGGGATAACTTTTCAATTTTTCTTTTACTTCTAAGGAATAAAGAGCTAAATAAACAAAATCCTAAAACAGAAAAGAGACAAAATAACTAATGAACAAAAAGGCAGATTTAGCTGTTGGATTTTTTTTCCTAGAAATAACTCAACCCACTTTCAATTTTAAATGGATTACTACTTGGTGACTCCCTTTGATAGTAAGTAAATTGTCATAAGTTAAATCTAAGGTAAAATATGTTGTAATTTTGAAAATTGTAACATGTTTATCAAAATACAGGAAGATGCAAATCTTCATGAATTTAGATCACGGGGAAGTGTTCCTCAGTCAAAATCTTTTTGTTCTTAGTTGAACAAAAATGAGGTTCTGAATATGCTAACACAAGTATTCTGATAATTTGAAAGACATATCCTTAAATGAAGAAGGACAAATAGTATTAGAACTTGAAAATGTTGTATTGAAGGCTTTTTTACTTTGACTAGCTGTCACAAGGCAACTTTCTCATCTCACTGTCCCATAAGCTTTCCCCATGAGAAGATAGCTGCCACTGATATGCCACATCACAATTTTTGACTGATTGTCAAAGTAAATTTTAAAATAAAAAACCAATAAAATCACTTCATCAGAGTTTTATTACCATGACTTCCAATCTCTTCTACAATAAATAAAGGCACACAAACATAGACACACACACTAACACAGTTAGAAAACTTTCAAATAAAAACGCAAAACTTAGATGACCAAAATGAATCATTCTAGTTTTAGAGCAGTACATTATCATTTTTATAATGAAATTCTAGAACAACAATGAACTAAGCTAAGAATAGACTAAGTATATTTCAGGGAGTCACAACAAGATGCACAGAAAGGAAGCACAATTGATAAGTCTAAAAATTATATTAAAAAAACCAGCAAGTTTGAACATTATTTTATTTTCTGTACATTGTGATGTTAATTGATTTTATTGCATTGTATTTATGTTACTATACAATATGATTACTTTATATTGTTTGTTTCATTTTCCTTTCTTCTTCAATTAAAACTTTAACTACTGGATGACAGGAAACATTATTACACTTCTTTGTATTAATCACACAAGTTTAACTTTAGCTATACATGACAGTACCAAATATATGTTCATTGAGTAAAACATCCATATAGTGTCTTATTAAGCAATATTTTACAGACTAAATTGAACAAATAAATTAAACAAACAAAGAAGTAAAGAGTGTGTATCATTTGTTTTAGTAACCAGGGGAACTTCATACAAACTAATTGGGTACATTAAGTAACTGCAGATATTTACACGACAAGAGTTTAAGATGTTTGTTTCTAAATAAATATCATAGATGGAAATCTCTATTGGAGTAATGTATTATAATATCTGTTCTATATGTTGATGTTCAAATTAAATATATTGTAGCAATAAAATTTTCCAAACCTGTAGCAACATCAAACTGTGATGGTTATAATTTTTTTCAAAGCCTTTTGAAGAGTAAACATGGATAATTACAGCCTCAAGAATTATTAGCTAGTATGAGTCATTATGATAACTTGACAGATGGAAAAATAAAAGATATAAAGAGGTACAATCACTCCTGATATTGCAATACAGACACTGAAAACACAGAGAGTAACATGAGGGCTTTAAAAACTTCACTATGAAAACAGATAATAAATGTATTTTAAAATAAAAAAAGCACTATGTATACACACACATTTCTCATGATAAATTTTTCCTACTCTGTTTTAAAAAGTTGTAAACTGATACTTATGAATTTTTATTTAATGGCTATTCTTCATGAGGGAATATTTTGGTCTTCATGAAAGTCTGACTATTTCAGGTTCATTTAATGTTCTAACATTACCCATTGTGACTAGAAAGTCAAGACATTGTGTTGATCACCTCTGGATCCTCATCAACTACGATAGTGCTACTTATAGATACTTGACATTATTTATAGAATTCATTTATATTAGCTTCAGTGACAGTTCCTATCCTTGTGATTTTCAAATTGTGTAGAGCATCATTCCATTAGGACCCCCATGTTTATGCTGGTATTCTTTCTCTAACTCTACTTCTCTGATTCAGGGACTAGTTTTAGATGTTAAGTGCTTAATGCTTAGATGTTGATGGGGAGCAGAGGCTGACAGAACCATGAAGACAAGCAAGGTTCCTGCCTTGTTCTAGCTTAGCTCTTCTTTCAACCTTGCTTCGCACAGCACCTGTGAACTCTATCCCTTAAGCTGGCCTGCTTTGCCACGTGCACATCCCCGACCTCTTTCTGGCCTTCAAGCCCGTCTCTCTGCCTGAGATACCTCATCTCTCAGGAAAGGGAGCTGCTAGGCATCCTCTCAAACCTAATTCAGTGACACATTGCTTTCCCAGAAAACATGATGATGTGGTTTAAAAAATTCAGCTGCAGAGGGATGCAGGTGGGTGCTATGAGATAAGACCTCCACGAGTTAATTGCTGCATCTGATAGATAGGTACAAGGAATAGGGGCTGGGGAAAGAATTATTCTCTCATTCTCTCTACTTTTGAATATATTTGAATTTTCCACAATAAAAAAAGTTAGACTGGGTGCAATGGCTCATGCCTGTAATACCAACACTTTGGAAGGCCGAGGCAGGAGGATTGCTTGAGCCCAGGAGTTCAAGACCAGCCTGGGTAACATAGCAAGACCTTCTGCTGTCTACAAAAAAATATATATATATGAAAAAATAAATAAAAATATTAGGTGAGCGTGGTGGCAGAGTACCTGTAATCCCAGCTACTTGAGAGACTGAGGTTGGAGGATCACTTGCACTCAGAAGGTCAAGGATGCAGGAAGCTGTGAAAATGCCACTGCACTCCAGCCCAGTTGACATAGTGAGAACTTGACTTAAAAAAAGTGTATATCAATAAATATAAATATTAAATAAATATTTTAATATAAAAAACAAAACAGGAATAAAAATTGAGTAAATAAAATATTGACTTCAAAGTAATTAAGATGTCTACTTTTATCTTAATGTAACAAACACTTTAATGAAAAGTAATTGAAATCTTTTAAATGTGAGATCTTTTTATTGTTACCAAGGATGTTTAAAGATTGTCTATATTTTATTATTAATCCAAATGTGCTTATAAGCAAAACACTATTGTAAATCTACCATCATCAGTAAAGATGTAGATTTTGTAAAGCTAATGTGGCATTGTTTCACATCCTGACAAAAGGACTTCACCCAGCTATGGAGATATGTAAATGTATCCCAAAATAAAAAAAGACTATACAGAGTTTTCATTTTATCATAAAAACCTCATTCAGCATTTATAGTTACCTAGATTGAAATAGCCAAGAAGACTACTTAGCATAATTTGAAAATGTAAATTCAGTAAAGTTGACACCTTCCCTTAGAAACAGAATTTTAGTCATCAGTACACTTCTTGGGGGTGGGGTTCAAAGATGCACTGAACATTTGCCAGGCCAAACCTGTAAATATGGTACATATTTTCCACTGGTAAAGTTAGTTTGACTTGCATTGCAACACTTTTGATAGGATTCTTGTCTCATCAATTAGCATAGAGTGAACCTAGTTGTCAATTCAGCTAGTCACAATATTTAAATAACAACTTATTTTTAAAGATGTGGGGTACAATTCAGGATTAGGTATACAAGTGGTCATCATACAGGTAAAGTTTGGGTCTCCCTTTGGGTCTCCCTTTGGATCAGATGTCCTTATTGATGTTATGTGCCACTCCTCCGGCAGTGTCCTGCTATTGCCAATTCCTTTCTTGTAGTATTATGATAAAAGTTCAGGGTTCACTTATGAGTGAGAACATGTGGTACTCAGTTATTTGCTTCTGTTATAGATCACTGAGTATTACAGATGCTAAATCCATTCAAGTTGCTGTGGAGTTCATAATTTTGTCCTTCTTTATGGCTGCATAATATTCTATCGTGTATATATACCACTCTTTTTTATCCATTCCACCTTTGATGGGCAGCACAGTTGGTTCCATGTTTTTACTATTGTGAATAATACTGCAATAAACATGAACGTGCAGATATCTTTTTTATAGAATGATTTGAGCTCCTCTGGGCATATTCCCAGAAGAGGGATTGCTGGGTTGTATGGAAGGTTGATTTTTAGAGCTTTTAGGAATCACCACACTGTTTTCTACGAGGTTATACTAGTTTATGCTCTCACCAACAGTGTAGAAGCATTCCCTTTTCTTCCCCCGAATCCTCTCCAGCATCTGTTGTTTGTTTGAGTTACTGATGATGGTCATTCTGACTGGTGTTAGGTGGTATCTCAATGAGTTTTTAATTTGCTTTTCTTTGATGATTTGTGAGGCTGAGCATTTTTTCATGCATCTGTTGGCTGCTCACATGTCTTCTTCTAAGAACTGTCTATTCATATCTTTTGCCCATTTTTTAATAGGGCTGTTTGTTTTTTTTCCATTCAGCTAAAAGGTTAGCACTCTCAGCTAAGAAAGACAATAAAATCTGCTGTCTAAAAAAATGGACTCTGAAGTCAGAGTACTTGGGTTTAAATATTTCTCAATTGTGTGTTACCTTGAACAACACATTATTTAACAGCCATCTGCCTCTGTTTCCTTATCTGTAAAATGGAGATACTAATAGTACCTGAATCAAAGGACTACTCTGAGGAGTGTGAGTAAATATCAGTTCTTCTAATTAATCAAATTCCCAAATTTTTAATCTCACAAAAGCTTTATAATCTTAAAAATTACTGGAAATTTGAAAAAGCTTTTATTTATGTGGATCATATCTTTTGTTATTTGTCATATACATGAAAACTGAAACATTAAAATAATTTTTAAAAATGCATTCATTAAAATAGCAAAAATAAATTAGTTATACATTAATATAATAAACCTTTTAACATAAAATTTCACATTTGGGGAATTACTGTATTTCCAAGAGCAAAAATAAATTTAGGGAGAACAGTAGCATTGTTTTACATTTTGTAAATCTCTTTAATGTCTAGTTTTAAACTGTAAATGAAAGTAGATTCTCATATTTGTTTTTGTACTAACTCTGCAGTGATATCACTCACAAGCTGTAAAACTTCACAATGAATTCATAAAAGAATAAGAATGAAAAAGGCAAATAATATCGTAGTAGTATTTTGAAAATAGATTTGATCATCTAGAGTCCATAAAATAAAATAATTGAGAATTTCTAGACCACACATTGAGAACTACTGTTCTAGATTCTACATAATTTTATTGTCCTTCACTCTATCAGGTCCTCTGCCTCTTTTCTACTCAGCTTATACTCTCTCTTGTGCATAAAATTAATTTCCTTACCTATAACTCTTTGTTATACTAGCGTGGGAAAGCCACAACCATGATCAAAAGTGATTTTGCTCTATTCCACAGCTGCATCTGTGCAGATGAAACCTGGAAAAACGTCACACAAGTAAGTGGACTTCTCTCTCTTTTTTTTTTTTTTGAGTTGAAGTCTCACTCTGTTGCCCACTCCTGGCCACCGCAGCCTCGACCTGCTGGGCTCCATCCATCCTTCCACCTCAGCCTTCCAAGTAGCTGGAACTACAGGCACGTGCTACCACGCCTCGCTAATTTTTTTGATTTATTGTAGAGATGAGTTCTTGCCAAGTTGCCCAGGTGGGTCTCAAACCCGCGGGTTCAGGCAATTTCACTCGCCTCGGCCTCTCAAAGCGCGGGATTACAGGCTGAGCCACCGAGCCCGGCCTGGATTTCTCTTACTTTGTGTATTTAAAATTCTCTGTATTGCCAGGTAATGAGGCTATGCACCACAGACTCTTGACTGTTTCTGTCTCACTTTCCTCTGTTGCTCCTAACCCCCCAAATCTCTTCCCTTAGACTCACTCTTAATTGGTGACCTCCCATCTATCTTACTGAGAAAAGCAAACATTAAGAAGGGAATGTCCACATAGTCCTTCTACCTGATGTAGCTGCCTCCAGCATTTCCTGTTAGTGCATGATCTCTGTTATTATCCATTACTGTGGAAGAACGCTCTGCACTCCTATCGAATCAGTTGCTCTATGGGAACACAGATCCTTTCCCTTCTTGTCTAAGCCAGGACCTCTCTCTAAGAATTCTCCTCTTTCCCCTTTACATTACCGACACACCCTTTTTATTGGATTACTCCCATCACCATACACACAAACTAGTATTTTCCAATTTTAAAAGTTATTCCTTTTGACTCAATTTTCCCTAGCTACCATCCTATTTATAACAAAAATATTCCAAAAGTTATTTATAAGCCCTATCTTCTATCCCCCTTCCAATTAGTTCTTAAGTACACTCTAATTGAGCTTTCACTCCTGTCTTCCTCAGAAACTTTGGTCAATTTCACCGCCAGGTTGCTAAATCTAATGGCTAATTTCCAGTTCTCATCATAATTGTCTTACCAAAGTATTTGATATGATTGATTACATTTCCTCATTTGATAAAAACCTGTTACTGAGTTTCCCGGACAGCACACTACTACACTCTTTCCTCAGTTTTTGCCTGATTTCTTAGTTCTGGAATGCCTAGTTTCCATCCTTTCTCTTCTCTATCTATACTCATTGTTTTGGTGACTTTATACTAGTTTTAATGTCACCTGTATACTGTTAACTTCTATATTAAAATCATCAAAGTAAACCTCTCTCCTGAACTCCAAATTGTACAGTGCTCCTGCCGACATCTGCACTTAGATGTCAAATTAACACCTTAAACTTAACATGCTCCAAAAGAATTACTGATCTTCATCCTTTGGCTTTCCAGTTTCAGTGGTTAGCAAACTCACTCTTGACAATGCTCAGGGCACAGTCCTTGAAATCACCATTAATAGATCCCCCCCTTTTTTGGAGGGGTACACTTCATCAACAAGGGTACCTGCCTAATGAACATTTGTATACCTAACCTGAATTGTACCCCACATCTTTAAAATAAAAAAAAATTACTATGAGAAAGGGATTGGCAGTAGCTGGAAATTGCCAGGGGAGGGAGGGGGGTTGCAACATTTGTAAGATACCATATCTCAAATCAGGTAAAGTACAGAGCAAAAGGAGGCCCACATTTTACCTGTATGATGACTGCTTATATACTTAATCCTGAATTGAACCCCATGTCTTTAAAATAAAATTTAAAAATAGGTCCCTTTTTTAAAAATCCCTCATCCAATCCATTATAAATTCCTGAAGGATCGACTAAAATGTGGCTAATAAGACTGAATGTCAAATTTTACTTAATTGTAATTAATTTAAAGTAAATAGTTACCTATGGCTAGTAGCTGCCACACTGTGTAGCACATGTTTAGACTAATCATTAAAATAATAAAGATGATGTAAATATTGGGAAAATAAATTTATCATAGTATTCAGTATATCCCAAGTAGGTAGATTAGGAAAGAAAAAAGAATATAGGACAGGATGACGAGAAAGCAAATAGTATTCCTACATGTTAAATTCACTTACATATTATGTGCCTAAAACAATAACTGGTGCATGCTTAATATACATTCAACGGGTATTATTATTACTGTTTTTAAAAATAATAGTTATGCCTTCAGTTGTAAACTAAAAGATAGATTCAGATTTTTCACTTTTTATGTGAGTTCTATTTTATTCATAATGTTTCCAAATCTCTAAAATTAATATTTTGTCATAATTGAAGAAAATATCATCATCTTTACTCATTGTTCATAAAAAAGTTAGTTTAAAGCTTCATGTTAAGTGCTTTCCTCACAGTTTTTGCACAGATATTAAGATGGTGCTAAAGAAAAAAGTGCTTTGCTGCTGACTTTTCGGACTGTGGATCTATACAAGCAGACAGAGACTGTCTTCTCAATGGCTAACTACAGAGAGGTTGTTTCTTTATTTATTTTGATGATTTTAGACTCTGGATAGATTTTAGAGAAACTTACTTTCTCCAACAAAAATATTGCTGTTAGTGAAATTTTTACTTCCTATTGTTTTGCCAGTAAATTTATTTCTGTTACCTAGAAGGAGCTGTTATCCTGATGTTTTCCATGGCTTGAGCATGATTAATTTTATTTTATTTTGAGGAATTCATATACAAGAAGCGAGAATATGTTCCTATTTGTCTCATGTGAGAAATAAGTTAAGCAAGTTGTAAAGTAAAATCATGGTTCAATTTCATATTTTAACAAAAAGTAGCAAGATAAATGCTGTATATAAAAAAATACCTTTATTGTTTTCGAAACTTAAAAGTTGTTGACCACATAAAAGTAAAAGAATAATAAAGACCTAAGAAAGATTCTGTCCTTTCATTCATTAGTATAATTAATTCAAGGAAGCAATTTTTCCCTTGTGTGGTAGCAATAAGAACTGATTTATATGGACACATTTACAGATGTCAAAACTATTGAACAGTACAATGTACACTATTTACTGAAGCATAAATTCCTTAATAACAGTCTGTAATGATCCATTCTATGGTGTGCATAGTCATATATATTATGTAGTATAGTGTAGTTTTTCTTCCTTATGACTTTAAATCAAGTATAGTTTTCCCTTACTAGTCCTTGCTAAAATGGAATGCTTAAAATTCAATATTCTCTTGAGAAAAACACTTAAAATGAATATACATAAAATTCAGAAAATTTTCCTAGCAAGTTCAGGGAAAAATATAGTCTCCATTTTAATTTTATTTTGTCTTTTATCAGGCCCGCCCTCTTGGGTCTCTGGAGAAATGAGAATTCTGCTTTTTATGATAATGATTTATTAGTTGCAAATACATAATCTTAGTGTATATATAGTTATATCTGTCTATCTCTCTCTTTCTCTACCCATCACTCTGTAAAATGCACTTTATAGAGTTAAAAATCAACCCACAATATGCTTTTTAACTATATTCAACATCAGATATATAATTATGTGAATAAAATGTGCATTATTTCCTGCTGGAGAATAGATAAACAGAAATCACTTCTCCTGACATAAATAAATCTAAAGCCTCCTAAAAGTCTCAATATGGACCATATCTTCTGGGATGTAAATTATTCTTAATAAAATAAAGTATGAAATTGAACCATGATTTTACTTTACAACTTGCTTAACTTATTTCTCACATGAGACAAATAGGAACATATTCTCGCTTCTTGTCCCTTTATGACATTTTGAGGATTATGTTTAAAGTTCTAATATGTACATGCTTCTTAGTAGAATTTCACCTTTTCAATCCTGTAGTGTTTAATCCCTGTTTAATTTTTTAAATGAAATATTGTTTGCCTATAACCTACTGTAATTAATTTCATTACAGTTCTAGAAGGAAATGACAAAAAAATTCCTCAATCATGAATAGCATGAATTTCTGCAATTTAAGTTAATTTAATGGTATTACTAGGTTGACATAACAATTACAAAGAAAAGAGTCCATGCTTGTTTTGCAGCATAATCTAGACAGATGTAACTCCACTGCCATTCATACATGTTCATTCACCCACTCTTACGGAATGTAATCACTTGGCCTTGTTGAAACCTATCTGCATAAGCTTTAAAAATAAATTTTAAGGCTTGAATATTATTCATAGAGACAAGAGGATATGATGTTAAAATAGGGCTTTATTGGAGCACATATGCTCAAAAGCCTAAATAAGAGTTTACCAAAAATAACCTTATAATTTGTATAAAATATTAGGATCATACAGCAGTTAATTAAGGAAACTTAGACACAAATTTCATATTTTAACAAAAAGTAGATCATAGCGAATGAGAAGGAGTATTGGTTATAGCACATCTGGAATTTCATATTCAGTTTTAGATGTCACTTCTAAAGTTCTGTGTATAAACTAGAATGTATTAGAAGACAATGACTCCAAATGAAATCAATTTATGTATTTATTTTATATGCCTTTTTTCTACTTCATCCCACAATTGTTTTGAGATAGGTTATACACATGCATGTAAGAGGTGGAAACTCAGATAGAATGAACAATCAAAACCAAGAGAAAATAAAAGCATGTAGTGGTTATGCAGTAATGCAAGTTTTAACGACTGTGTATGATGTTAATACATGGTCTTTGGAATTCTAGAGTTTCTTGGTATCAATTTAGAAAACATGATAATTAATCTGACGCATGTGGTAAAAAAAAAAAAAAAAAAAAAGAAGAAGAAATGTGTGCAAGGCACTCATTCTCTTTTTGACATTGGGCCTGAAACATGGCACCCATGGAAACAGTGAGAAACATAGAAGCAATGTCCTCAGCAACAGCTCTCCAATACATAAAATAAAAAGTTCTATATGCTACTGACAGTGTTCACACTATAAATTTAGGACAAAATACTCTGTGAAAAGAAGTTCTTCAGGAAACCAAGACCATGTTATATAAATGCAGTATTTTTTTGCACTCTTAGCTTAACTCAGAGATAAAACCTAACTATCAAAACATGGAAGACTGGAGACTGAGTCACTGTGGACATAGAAGAATCTTTGGCAATGGAGGTAATGGAGGCAGTGGTGTGAGCTGTACAGTGGAGTACTAACTGAACAAGTGTGGGGAGACAACCTGGATTTAACTTCATCTATTGATTGTAACTTGAGTGGATACTTGAACCCCTGTGTGCTTTCAGGCTTCCTTGTAAAATAGAGATGATGGTCGCATCTCTCCTTCATACAACTGTTGTGAGGATTGATGAGTAATGAATAAATGCCTGAAAGTCCCAGGAAAAGGAGTCTGACACCTGACAATAAACGTTAGTTATTATCCTTTTTTTTTTTTGAGTCGGAGTCTTTACTCTGTTGCCCAGGTTGGAGTGCAATGTCACACTCACAGCCACCAGTCACTGCAGCCTCCACCAGCTGGTCTCTGGTGATCCTTCTGCCTCAGCCTTTCAAGTAGCTGGAACCCCAGGAACACACCACCATGTTCAGCTAATTATTTTGACTTATTGTAGAGATGAGGTCTCAGGCTCATCTTGAACTTGTGGGCTCAGGCAATCCTCTTGCCTTTCAAAGTGCTGGGATTACAGGCATGAGACACCGTGCCTGGCTATTTTTATCTTTTTTTTTTATTTGTTATTTTTCTTTATTTTATTTTATTTTTACTATTATTATTATTTTTATAATCAATATTTTTTATTACGATATTGTGGGGTACAGTTAAGGGTTAGGTATACAAATATGCTTCGTTCAGGCACCGTTGTTCATAAGACGTGTCTCCCCATCCCCAGACAGATATTTACTACTGTTAATCCCATCTCCCTTCCCCTCCCCCCCATAGTTTCCCACCACTGTCAGTCATTTTCTTATAGCATTATGATAGATGTTCAAGGTTCACTATATGAGTGAGAACATATGATACTCAGATCTTTGTTTCTGTGAGAGGTCACTCAGTATTATAGACTCTAGTTCCATCCAGTTTGCTGCGAAATTCATGATTTTTTTCTTTTTTATGGCTGTGTAGTATTCCATCGTGTATATGTACCACATTTTTTAAATCCAGTCCTCTTTTGATGGACAGCATGATTGCTTCCAGGTTCTTGCTATTGTGAACAATGCTGCGATAAACATACGTGTGCAGGTATCTTTTTGATAGAGTGATTTGAGTTCTTCAGGGTATATTCCCAGTAGGAGGATTGCGGGGTCATATGGGAGGTCAATATTTAGAGCTTTTAGGAATCACCATACTGTTTTCCAGAGGTTGCACTAGTTTACACTCCCACCAAAAGTTTAGAAGTGTTCCCTTTTTGCCACACCCTCTCCAGCAATTGTTATTTTTGAGTTATTGATAATTGCCATTCTGACTGGAGTTAGGTGGTATCTCAGTGTGGTTTTGATTTGCATCTCCCTGATGATTAGTGAGGTGAACATTTCTTCATGTGTCTGTTGGCTGGTCAGATGTCTTCCTTTGAGAAGTGTCTGTTCATATCTTTTGCCCATTTTATAATGGGGTTGTTTTTTTCTTTTCAACACGTTTGAGTTCCTTGTAGATCCAAGATCTTAAGCCTATGTCAGACCTGGAGTTGGCAAATACTTTTCCCCAGTCTGTAGGCTGTCTCCTTGCTCTCTTGATGGTTTCTTTGGCTTTGCAGAGGCTTGTTAGTTTAATGAGGTCCCACTTGTCTATCTTATCTCTTATGGCCTGTGGGTTTCGGGTTTTGCTCAGGAATTGGATGACAGTTCCAACTTCCATGAGGGTATGTCCTGCATTTTCTAAGGTTCTTATGGTTTGAGGTTTTCCATTTAGGTCTCTGATCCATTTAGAGTTAATTTTTGTGTATGGGGATAGATAGGGGTCCTGTTTCAATCTTCTGCTTGTGGTCAGCCAGTTTTCCCAGCACCATTTACTGAATATGTTCTCCTCTCCCCAGTGGTGGGTGGTGGAGGCTTTGTAGAAGATGAATTGGTTGAGAAATTGAAGTTTTGGTTCTGGAATCTCAATTCTATTCCATTGGTCTATATGCCTGTTCCTGTACCAATACCAAGCTGTTTTGATTATTGTAGCTTTATAGTAAAGTTTGAAGTCTAGTAATGTGATGCCACTTGCTTTGTTTTTTTTTTGCTGAGAATTGTTCTGGCTATTCTTGGTCGTTTGTGTTTCCATATGAATTCCTGTGTTGTTTTTTCTAGGTCTGAGAAGAATGTTGCTGGTAATTTGGTGGATACTGCATTACATCTATAGATTGCCTTAGGTAGGATAGACATCTTCACAATGTTGATTCTTCCAATCCATGAACATGGAGTATTTTTCCACTTGTTTGTGTCATCTTTGATTTCGTTGAGCAGTGTTTTGTAGTTTTCATTACAAAAGTCTTTCACGTTTCTGGTTAGGAAGATGCCAAGGTATTTCATTTTTTTTGTGGCTATTGTGAATGGAATTGTGGTTTTTATTTGGGTTTTTGTTTGCTTATTATTGGTGTAAAGAAATGCGGTTGTCTTTTGGACATTTATTTTATATCCTGAGACTTTGCCAAAGTCCTTTATCACTGTAAGGAGGTTTTTGACAGATTCTCTTGGGTTTTCAAGGTACACAATCATGTCATCTGCAAAGAGAGATAACTTGACTTCCTCTTTTCCTGTTTGGATAACCTGATTGCCTTCTCTTCTCTGATTGCTCTAGCCAGGACTTCCAATGCTATATTGAACAGGAGGGGTGAGAGTGGGTATCCTTGTCTTGTTCCAGTTTTCAGGGGAAATGGTTCCAGTTTTTGTCCATTTAGGATTATGCTAGCTATGGGTTTCTCATAGATGGTTTTTACTATTTTGAGGTATGTTCCCCATATGCCTAGATGTTTGAGGGATTTTATCAAGAAGGGCACTGGATTTTTTCCAAAGTTTTTTCTGCATCTAATGATATAATCATGTGGTTTTCGTTTTGACATCTGTTGATGTATTTAATTAAATTTGTGGTTTTATGAATGTTGAACCAGCCTTACATCCCAGGAATGAAGCCTACTTGGTCATGATGGATTATTTTTGAGATGTGTTGTTGAATCCAGTTTGCTAGGATCTTGTTGAGAATTTTAGCATCTATGTTCATTAGAGATAATGGCCTGTAGTTCTCTTTCTTTGTTGGGTCTTTACCTGGCTTGGGTATCAATGTGATGTTAGCTTCATAAAATGATTTGAGGAGAGTTCCATCTTTCTCAGTCGCCTGGAATACCTTCAGTAGGATTGGTATCAACTCCTCCTTAAACGTCTTGTAGAATTCTGGTGGAAAGTCACCTGGTCCACGGCTTTTCTTTTGTAGGTAGTTTTCTTATTATGTAGTCAATTTCCTTGATTGTTATTTGTCTATTTAAGGTCTCAATTTCTTCCTGTTTCAACCTAGGCAGGTTGTGTGATGACAGAAAGTCCTCCATTTCCTTGAGGTTTTCAAGTTTGTTTCCATACAAGTGTACATAGTAGTCTCTGATGATCTTTTGTATTTCTTCAGGGTCAGATGTGACTTCATCTTTTGTGTTTCTGATTGTGCTTATTTGGGTTTTTTCTTTCTTTTTCTTGGTCAGTCTAGCTAGGGGACCATCAATCTTGTTTATCCTTTCGAAGAACCAGCTTTTTGTTTCATTGATTTTTTTTGTATTTTCTTTTTGTCTTCTATGTCCTGGATTTGGACTTTTATTTTGGTGATCTGGATTCTTCTGCAGAAATTAGGGTTTTTGTGGTCTTGCTTTTCCAGCTTCCTTAGGTGGCTTGTTAGGCTGTTAATTTGTGATCCTTCCATTTTCTTCATGTGCTTTTGTAGGGATATAATTTCCCCTCTTATTACAGCTTTCATGGTGTCCCAGAGATTTTGGTAAGATTTTTTAAATTTTCTTTTGTTTCCAGGTATTTTTTAATCTCTGTTTTGATTTCATCATTGACCCAGGAGATGTTTAGCATCATGCTGTTTAGTGTCCATGTCTTTGTGGGTTTTGGGAGGACCTTGTTGGTGTTAATGTTTATTTTTATTCCACTGTGATCCGAGAAGGTGCATGGTAAAATTTCAGTCCTTTTAAGTTTGCTTATGCTTGATTTATGGCCACGTATGTGGTTGGTCTTAGAGTACATTCCATGTGGTGATGAGTAGAATGTGTATTCTGTGGTCTTTGGATGGAGGTATCAATTAGGCCCATTTGATCAAGAGTCATATTAGCTTTCGGATCTCATTGCTGATTTTTTGTCCTGATGATCTGTCTAGGGTTGTGAGTGGGGTATTAAAGTCCTCAGCTATGATAGTATTGGAGTCAATATCTTTTTTTAGTTTACCTAGGAGCTGCTTTATGAAAGTAGGTGCTCCTATGTTGGTTGCATATATGTTTAGGATGGATATTTCTTGTTGATGGATTTAAACTTTTATCATTATGTAGTGGTCTTCTGTATTTCTTTTAGTTTTTGATAGCTTAAAGGGTATTTTGTCTGAGATTAAGATCATGACTCCTCCTTTCTTCTGTGTTCCATTCACCTGAAAAATTTGTTTCCCATCCTCTTACTTTGAGTCTGTGAGTGTCCTTTCTAGTGAGGTGAGTCTCTTGAAGGCAATAGATTGTTGCCTGGTGATATTTTATCCATTTTGCCATTCAATGTCTTTTCAGTGGAGCATTTAGTCCATTCACATTCAAACTAATTATTGAAATTTGAGAGTTAATCCCTATCATATGTTCTTACAGAGTTGTTGTTATTCTTCCTGTTTGTGTGTTGTCTTTCTTTTGGTTTTAGAGTTGGATCATGTGTGTTTTTAATCTTTTACCTGTACTCTTGTAAAGAACGTTGTTGTTCTTTTTTCTTTTTCTTCTGTGTTCAATAGTATTTTAAGTGTTTCTTGTAGAGATGGTCTGGTGGCAGCATAGGTTCTTAGGGATTGGATACCTGGGAAAGATTTCAATTTTCTCTCACTGATGAAGCTTAGCTTGGTTGAGTAGGTTATTCTTGGTTGCAATTGTTTCTCTTTTAGAACTTTGAAGATAGGGCTCCAAGCTCTCCTAGCCTGGAGAGCTTCTGTAGATTAATCTGCTGATATTCTAATTGGTCTTCCCTGGTAGGTAGTCTGACCTTTTCTTTTGCTGCCTTTAGGATTCTTTTCTTTTATACCTACTTTGTTTAGGCGAATTATTATGTGTCTGGGAGTTGGTCTTCTCATTTGTTGTCTTGCAGGGGTTCTCTGAATCTCTTGTGTTTGAAGTTTTTCATCACTGATGGGATAAGGGAAGTTTTCTTGAGTGATTTCATGTAATGTTTGTCCCAGTGTGACCTCTGTTTCTCTCTCTGCCATAGGAAGGTCAATTCTCTTAGGTTTGGTCTCTTGAAGTGATCATTCATCTCTTGAAGGTTTTGTTCTGTCTTTTTGAGCTTCTTTCCTATGTTTTTGACAGTTTGAGTTAGTTCTGTGTTTTGGTCTTCGAGCTCTGAGATT
>NW_007247030.1:119031-125343 GCF_000164805.1 Carlito syrichta | reverse complement strand
ATCACAGTATTCTTTACTGCTGTTATTTCTGACATCAGTTCCTTCCTATTTTCCTCTTGTCTCTCTTCAATTTTTAAAATTCTCTCTATTAATGTGTTGATGTCTGGGTTTGTTGCATATGACCAGTCATTCTGGGGGCTCTTCATTGTCTGTGTTCCAGAGTCTGTTTTCTCAATGTCTGACCTCCCAGGGGTCTGTGTGAGACCTATATTGGTTTTTCTTCATTTGTGTGGTTTTTTTCCTCCCTACTTTTTCCTTCCCTCCACGTCACCGTCTTCTTTAATTCTGTTATTCACAGATAGAGGGGTTGCTTTTACTTCTGTTTGTTCAATCTCCTATTTTTCTTTATGTCTATCCTCTTACTTTGTTCAATTCTGGAGTTGCACTGTAGATTGGGGGTGGCCTTTTCTTGCAGTTTTGAGATTTACTTAAGGGGGGAGCTGTGATTCAAAATCTATCTGCAGGTCCTGGCATCCACCAACAGGTGTATGGATAATCTGAAGCCCACTTCCCATTGCCCTGGGATCTGTCCATGCAGTGGGGCTGTAGGTTTACTCCCTGAAATAAAATTAGGTTAGCAGAGGGAAGAGAATGGAGCAGACAGTGTGGGGAATAGGGGAGTGGAGAGAGAGAGGAGTAAGGGGGGAAAGAGATGAGTGTACCAACAAATGGAGAGAGAGACCTAAACTGAAACAGATAAAAACAATAGACCATGGCTACAGACTAACCAAATCCCATACAAAAAAAACTGAAACATACAATGATGCTAATATAGAAGCTAACCAACCACCTTATTGGTGTGCTGTTCCTCTATACAAAGAAATGGTTTACAGAGAGGAGAAAAGAGAAGAAAAGGAAAAGAGAGAAAAAAAGGAACAAACAGTAGGAATAGAATCAAGTCATTAAACTAACAGAACCAATCGAACACACTCTGAGACTTTTGTTTAAGTCCAATGTCCTATCAGCTCTGATTTCCAGCTGTCTTCTGAAGCTGGTAAATTTTTTCACAGTTAGGGTCATTTACTCCTGGCCTGCTGTGAAGGACAGGTGAGATCATCACTCAGTTCAGCACTCAAATCTGGCCTGTGTCTTTCAAGCTTGTTTGTCCCATTTCGGTGTTATTACCTTGAATCGCCAGCAGGTGGTGCTATCTCGCAGCCCCAGAGGGGGTGGAGCCAGACAGGAGTCGGGCAGAGGCTGGAGATGGGAGCCTGCCTCAGGACACATGGGAGGAGACCCACGGCTGGCAGGACATCACCGTAGCAGCAGAGGTGGCAGCGATCCCAGCAGATCTTGCCTGCAGGGGCTTCAAGGACTGAAGTCGTGGATCGCCTCAGGCACGGGTGTTGCGATGTGCTATGGCTGCCACGGAGGCCATGGCAGTGCCGGTGGCTGCTGTGTCTGCAGCTGCAGTGGCAGTCCAGACCGCCGCAATGCCCCTGCAGTGGTGACGACCGAGCTCCATGTGAAGAGCAGGCTGCTGATGTTGGGATCCGCAGCCCCTGGGGAGAAAGCCAAAGACCCTCTGCCTTCTCTTTTGCAGAGGGTCTCATAGACCAGGCTTCCCTGTTGCCATCTTGCCAGAAGTCCCCTATTTTTCTTTATTTTAAAGATGTGGGGTACAATTCAGGGTTAGGTATACAAATGTTCATTATGCAGGTACCCTTGTTAATGAATTGTGCCCCTCCCATCCTTGGCAGTTTTCCTCAACTGTCAATCCAACCACCTCTCCCCTGGCCGTTTCCCACTATTGTCAATCCCTTTCTTATAGTATTATGATAATTGTTCAAGGTCCACTTATAGGTACTGTTCTTTGTTTCTATGATAGATCACTGAGTATGATCGACTCTAAATCCATCTAAGTTGCTAAGTTGCTGCAAAGTCCATAAGTTTGTCCTTCTTTATGGCTGCATAATATTCCATTGTGTATATGCACCACTTTAAAAAAAATCAAGTCCAGCTTCAATGGGCAGCGTGGTTGGTTCCATGTTTTTGCAATTGTGAATAGAGCTGCAATAAACATATGTGTGCAGGTATCTTTTTTGTAGAATGATTTGAGTTCCTCTGGGTATATTCCCAGTAGGGGAATTGCTGGATCATATGGAAGGTTAATTTCTATTTCTTTCAGAAATCTCTACACTGTCTTCCAAAGAGGTTGCACTAGTTTACATTCCCACCAGCAGTTTAGCAGTGTTCCTTTTTCTCCACATCCTCGCCAGCATCTGTTGCTGTTTGTTTTATTAATGATGGCCATTCTCACTGGGGTTAGGTGGTATCTCAATATGGTTTTGATTTGCATTTCTCTGATGATTAGCGAGTCTGAGCACATTTTCATGTCTGTTGACTGCCCGTATATCTTCTTTTGAGAAGTGTCTATTCATATCTTTTGCCCACTTTGTAATGGGGCTGTTTTTGTTGTTGTTGTTGTTATTGTTGTTTTAATTTTCAGTGCATTTGAGTTCCTTGTAGATCTTAGATGTTAGGCCTTTGTCAGATACACAGTTGGCAAATATTTTTTCCCACTCTGTGGGCTGTCTCTCCATTCTCTTGATGGTTTCTTTGGCTTTAAAGAAACTTGACAGTTTGGTAAGTTCCTTTTTTTCTAACATCTCTTATGGTATGAGCACTTTGGGTTTTTATTAGGAATTGGCTGCCAGTTCCAATTTCCATAAGGGTGTCTCCTGCATTTTCTAAGATTCTTATAGTTTGAGGTTTTATGTTTAGGTCTTTGATTTACTTAGAGTCAATTTTTGTGTATGGGAACAGGTAGAGGTCTTGTTTTAATCTTCTGCATGTGATCAGTCGGTTTTCCCAGCATCACTTACTGGATAGGTTCTCCTCTCTCCAGTGGTGGTTGTTGGAGGCTTTGTCAAAGATGAGTTGGTTGAGAAATTGAAGCTTTGTTCCTGGAATTTCCATCCTGTTCCATTGGTCCATATGCCTGTTCTTGTACCAATACCAGGCTGTTTTGATTATTGTAGCCTTATAGTAAACTTTGAAGTCTGTAAGTGTGATATCTTCTGCTTTGTTTCTTTTGCTAAGGATTGTTTTGGCTATTCATGGTCGTTTATGTTTCCATATGATTTTCTATATTGTCATTCCAGGTCTGAGAAGAATGATGTAGGTAATTTAATGGGTATTGTGTTGAATCTGCAGATTGCGTTTGGTAGCATGGACATCTTAACAATGCAGATTCTTCCTATCCATGAGTATATAATGTTTTTTCATTTATTTATGTCTTCTTGGATTTCTTTGAGCAGAGTTTTGTAGTTCTCATTGTAAAGATCTTTCTCTAGTTAGGAAAATGCCAAGGTATTTCACCTTTGTGTGTGTGTGTCTATTGTGAATGAGATTGTGCTTTTTAACTGACTTTCCACCTGCTTGTTGTTGGTGTATAAGAATGCAATTGTCTTTTGCATGCTTATATTGTATCTGAGACTTTGCCAAATCCTTTATCAGTGCAAGCATGCTTTTGATAGATTCTCTTGGATTTTCAAGGTATAGGATCATATAGTCATATAGTCAAAAAGGAATAACTTGACTTCCTCTTTTCCTTTTTGGATACCCTTGATTTCTGTGTCTTGTCTAATTGCTCTAGCTGGGACCTCAAGCACAATCTTCAACAAGAAGGATGAGAATGGGCAGCCTTGTCTTGTTCCAGTTTTCAGGACAAATGTTTCCAGTTTCTGTCTATTTAGTAATATGTTGTCTGTGGGTTTATCATAGATGGTGCTTACTATTTGAGATATGCTCCTTCTATACCTAGGTGTTTGAGGGTTTTAATTAAGAAGAGATGCTGGATTTTGTTAAAAGCTTTCTCTGCATCTAATGATATAATCATGTGGTTTTTGTTTTTACATCTATTGATGTATTTATTTACATTTGTGGTCTTGCAAATGTTGAACTAGTCCTGCATCCTGGGGATGAAGCTTACTTGGCCATGGTGGATGATTTTTGAGATGTGTTTTTGGATCTAACTTGTGAGGATCTTGTTGAGGATTTTTGCATCTATTTTCATAAGGAATATTGATGGATTGAAGCTTTTATCATTATGTAGTATCCTTTTGTATCTTTAAAAATTTTTGATAGCTTTAAGGTTGTTTTGTTGATATTAAGATCATAACTCCTGCCTTCTTTTGTGATCCATTTGCCTGGAAACTCATTTTCTGTCCTTTAACTTTGAGTCTGTGTGCATCCCTCATGGTGAGATGAGTTTCCTGAATGCAGCAAATAATTGGGTCATGATTTCTAATCCTATTTTTATCTTTAAATATGAGAAGGACTAATGCATTACACAAAGAAGATATAGACTTTATCTGTTTGACACTAAGCAGTGGAATTAAAATAAATGCAGTAAATCCTCATATATAGACTTGGTATTCATGAATTTTCCTATTTGTTCAAATTTATGTGTAGCCTCAAAATAAATAGTTGAAGTGCTTTTGTGGAGTTTTTTGTGTGTATGTGTGGATATGTGCAGAGCAGCAAAGCATTTGAGTTGCCCAATATCCATCACTCAGTTTTCAACTGAGGTTAACAAAGTCCTGCCCCTTCTTCTTGTATCAGCTGTCATACTACAAAATGTCCTTTTCATGTTCCAGTCACTGCCATGTTTTTTCATATTTCTGTGCTTTTTCTGAGTGATTTTATTTTTCAAAATGGCCTCAACTGTAGTTTAGAAGTACTATTTGGTGTCCCTAAGTGCAAGAAGGCTGTCATGTGCTTTTGAGAAGAAGGGAAAAAAGTATAAAACAGAAGTGACCAGAGACTGGAGTCTGAACTGCTTCAAGAGTTTATTGTATCCTTAGTTGTGATTTTGAAACATACATTGAATGACTGACCATTTATCCCTGACTCTGGAGAGGAAGCAGCAAGATTCACATTTCAGGCATGAATAAGAACTATGAAAAAATGTAAGACAGTTACAGAAAACAAATTTCACTTCTTTGTATTAAAAATATTGGGGAATTGTGCAATATTTAAGAATAATCCTTGGTTTTATTTATTTATTCTAAAACTTTGGCCAAATTTTTTGTTGTTTTATTTTTTTGCTCATGTTGAGCTGATTTTCACATATTTGCACTTATAACTACGTCAGGGCAAATTGGATTTGCCTAATTTTACATACAATGTCTACAATATGACAAAGTCTTAAGTAGGAAGGCCTTAATTAATTAGCTTCCATTTTGCTTAAGAGAGTTTGTTGTACTCGGTTTTGTCATAAAGTCAGAATAAGCTTGTTGAGCTTACTATAAAACACTTTCTTGTATACCCAGCACTGGCTTTTTTGAGAAGAAAGAATCACCAGGGTATATAAATATTGCATTTCTGCATTTGGTTGTAGGCCTAATTCCTAGTTTGCAGCTTAAACAATGCACATCGATGGATGAGGGGAGAATGTGGTCCTGTCTTTTGGTAACTACTTTCCCCACACCTCTAGTCAGGTGACCTTTGTAGAGATCATTGACAATTTTTTTTTATAACTCGCAATTCCTATGTGGTTGCAGGATTATTTCTCTAGACTGGCTGGCTGTGACTTCCCCTGAAATGTAATGTTGAAAAGAATAATTGAGGTTCCCAGGTAGACAAGGCAACTTTTTCCTCTATGGGTCAGAAGCATATTTACTATCAGGCAAAGGAAGTTTTGACTCTGTTTATAGCTATTTCTCAAAATGTATATTTTTTTTCTCTGCCAGCTTTGGGAAAAAAATATTGCAAACACAATAGTGAAAATCAATTCAGCTCAACTTTGAATCAAGTTCTTTTCCTTTTAAAAAACATATGTAACATTCAGGGAAGTTAAGAAGCAGAATAATAAAATGTACATATTTTCCTGCCACAACTGAACCCTACACCTGTGTGAACTTCTTATTCCATCTCATCTTCTTACCCTCAGACATTTTCATTATTTTGAATTTAGGGCTGATCATTTTCTTGCTTCCTTTTCAAATTTTTGTTTCTATAATTTTTATCATTGTATGTATATATACATAATAACCTATATATTAGATGTTGTTTGCTTTCAAGCTCAGTAATAATGCTGTCTTATTGCTTATAATTAATATATTTCCTCAAATATGTTTCTACTATTATTCTGTATTGCTGCAGATAGCTATAGTTCATTTGCTTTCATTCAATAATCTCAGTAATGGCAATATACACCACACTTTGCTTTGTTTATTTACCACACTTTGTTTGTCTATTGTCCTCTCAGAGGACATGTGAGTTGTTTCCTGCTTTAGCTATTACAATATATAAGTACCTGTATCTTGGCAAATCTATTCAAGAGTAGGATCATGGCTTGTGAAAAAG
>NW_007247030.1:117966-118499 GCF_000164805.1 Carlito syrichta | reverse complement strand
TCAACCAACTCATCTTTGACAAAGCCTCCACCACCCACCACTGGGGAGAGGAGAACATATTCAGTAAATGGTGCTGAGAAAACTGGCTGACCACATGCAGAAGATTGAAACAGGACCCCTATCTATCCTCATACACAAAAATTAACTCTAAATGGATCAGAGACCTAAATGTAAAACCTCAAACCATAAGAACCTTTAGAAAATGAAGGACATACCCTCATGGAAATTGGAACTGGCATCCAATTCCTGAACAAAACCCAAAACCCACAGGCCATAAGAGATAAGATAGACAAGTGGGACCTCATTAAACTGACAAGCTTCTGCAAAGCCAAAGAAACCATCAAGAGAGCAGGGAGACAGCCCACAGATTGGGAAAAAGTATTTGCTAACTCCAGGTCCAACAAAGCTTAACATCTTGGATCTACAAGGAACTCAAACATGCAGAAAAGAAAAAAAACCAAACAACTCCATTATAAAGTGGGCAAAAGATATGAACAGACACTTCTTGCATTTATTCTTTTTTTTTTTTTTTT